>NC_034409.1:180858004-181098455 GCF_002078875.1 Numida meleagris | reverse complement strand
TCTCCTCTCCTCTCCTCTCCTCTCCTCTCCTCTCCTCTCCTCATTTTTCTTTTCCTTTTCTCCTCTCCAAATTATTGTATTTTGACCCTAGCTTACATTTTAAAAAACAGATGTCTCACAGGCACCTCTCTGAATGTTCCCAAGATTCAACAGTATGATACACATCGTGCTTGCTATATATCGGAACATTTCTCAGACAGAAGTGCCTCACCCTGTTGATATTGTGAAGAACTGCTTGACCAGCAAGCAGCAATAACCAAAGGGAATGGCTTTGAAAAGCCTGTCAGGGGAATAGATGTTCAGAGACTGCTTCCAGAAGGCAGCCCTGTACTGTTATGACATGATATTAAAACAAGTAATTAATTTGAAGTGCTTCGCTGGCTACCGAGTTTCTTTTTCAATGCTACAGTATTTCTCCCTTCTCCCAGTCCTTTTTCCAGAAGAGGCAGAAGTTCATGAGTCCACTGTTCATCTCCATGCCCATCTTGGTTTTCCCCTGATGTTTTCATGCTTAGTCAGCTTAGTGTCATGCCTATTTATTCCCACTAGCTTGCTTTCTCAGTTCCACTTCTCCAAATGCATGCTGCACTCATGGCTTGCCTCTGTACTCCATGGACATGTGTTCCCTGTCTTGTTTCCATACAGTGACCTACCTCCTTGCCAATTCTTCAGACCCAGGAAGGGTGAGGAGGCACTGAACTAGGGTTCCTGGAAGGAAAGCAGGACCACATGCTTCCTACAACGCCAACTTACTGCTGCTGGTGACTTGACAGCTACAGTTCTACTCTAAACACCTGAAAAAATCACCAGAAAGATAGGTGTTTATTGCTTGTATTATTTGTCTAAATGTTAGCAGTTGAATAGTGTTCATGTTGCCCTTTCTAATTTCCTTTTTGTGAGTTACCATATATACTCAACTCTTTAATGCTGAATTCTCATTGTTTAAGGAAAACATTTTGTGTTATTTATCTTCAGAACATTTGTAGCGCTTTGATTCATGTCAAATTCATACAGTTTCCATGAACTTTCACTGGCAATTTTTTCAGTTTTCTTTATATTGTTCTGCCCATAACCTTCATTCATTTTGTTTTCCCATGTTCACACATCATTGCGGTGCTCTCCTTGGCATTACTCTGGTATTATACAAGTCTTTCAGTAAGAACATGTAACAAACGCCTTGTCAAATTTATTGACATTATAGTGTTATCATTTTGATATTTTGATTTATTCATTTTGTTTTCTCAGTTTATTGTTGTGGCTATTGCTACTATGGAAGAATGGACAGATCTTGTTATAGTATTTCCCCTGCATATTTGGTTTGGTTTGGTTTTGCTTTCGGGGCTATTTCCTCTATTAACATTGATACTGACGCTTTTACTTTACACCTAAAAATCACAGTTTTTATAGTCAGTATATTTTTTACCAAATATAAGAATTTTAAGAAGCAGAGTGAGCAGATTAATACTTCAAAATAGACCTATTCTGAACTAAACTGTAAAACACTGCAGGATTTGATTGACAGTGCTGCATTACTTGAGATTAAACTAAAACCTGCAAATGCGGTATTTGAGAGCTCTGATTATTTATTGTGACTCTTTCTTTGCTCTGTTCAAAAACTGTAGGAAGAGAGAGATTCTCTTAGCACAACTTCTCATCTTTCCTGCTTTGCAATATGATTCCTATGTAAAATGTCAACAGGAATGGTAATAGGTCTGTACTGGCAACTTTCATGGTAAAGCTGCATGTTTGCGTTTAGATCTTTAAGCAGTTCCTAAAAATTTGTTGGAACATTCAGATGTTCAACATACAACCTCCTTAAACAGCCACTATGTATTTCAAAATCCCAAACCTTTTCTTAAAATAAACTTGAAACATGGCCTAGAGGTCAACAAAATCCATTTTTCTCAGCTCTATTTCTCATACTAAAGAATGCCATAATTCTCAAGAGTGCTCCATATAAACAGTGTCATAAAGCTAGTGACTCGATGTTTATATCTGGAAAAGGATAGGTTGATTACATTAGAAACTCTGAATTACTGCCATAGTCCATGTAGACCTATCTTACAGTGGCCACAATGTTGTCCTGCACGGGGCTTTTGACAGCAGAGTTTAGTAGTTAAAAATACTGGTTGATTTTTTTCACAGTTAATCAATACCTGACAATTTTCTTACTATCATTTGGGTATTTTTAGGACTTGATACAACTAAAGGCATGTTTCTTTTTTTTTTTTTTAAGGAAGAGGAAGAGGGAATATCTGCTACAAAAAAAAAACTCATGAGCTCATAAGAAAGAAAAGAAAAGCAACTTTCCTAAGTGTTGTAGGAAAGGCTTGGAGGTTTCTGCTGCTATCAGAGAAACGATATTTTTGTTTAAAAAAATGTATGTGTGTATCTCTGTAACTGCTTTTTGCACTTCCTACTTAACAAAAATAGTCCAACTTTTCATTATTTACTGTACAAGATAATAAAACAGTCATGTCATGCAAATAACAGCACATTCTTGGTATGTTATGGTTCTTAGAGAAATGTGCTTCTGTGGTTCCATCTCTAATCTCTAAATATTTAAAGACTGCTAAATTCCACTTAAATTAGGATAGCAGCAAACATTAAATATGCCTGTCTCAGAGCTTGTCAGTTTTGAAGTAGCAGCTAAGAAATGAGAACATCTAGCACTGGGCATGTGGTCTGATTGTAAACATCCACATTTGAGCTGGGTGATTCAATTTCTGTAGGCAGATAAGAGTCACAGGTATCTGTGGAGATGGTTCAGTTCAACTTCTGAACTCTTCAGAGACAATTATGTGTTATTATTAAAGATATAAAGAACTCCCGTGATTTGATGGACTGATTAAGAGCCAGGAACCTAATCTTTTTTTTGGCAGTGCAGTGTCTTGGATTTATGCTTAAAATAAAAGGAATCAATATACTCTACTATAGGAGTCGTAGTTTTGGAAACTGTACGCTGCAAGCATACCTTTTTTCCCCTAAGCAAGGGCCTGCACAAGGTAATTAGTCTCTGTAATCTGTTATCTGGTGTTTTATTAGCTTAAGGTAAACACCATCAGATGAAAAAAAAAAAAAAGCTTTAAAAATTGTTGACTTACTAAATGCAAAGGTGGACCCAAACAAATGCAAATGGGATCTGCAAACAGCAAGGTACAAGTCAAAGAAAGCAAACAATAGAGTTATACAAGGAGATGAGGAAAAGGAAGCAAATCACAGTGCACATTACAGTATTTCTTGCACTCATGCACAGAAGTTGCTGCAGGGTTGGTACAGATATGGAAGATGAAGTGGGCTCTGAGACACTTTTATCTTTATAAATTGTCCAAGGGGAGGAAATAAATGTGCATTCAGTTATATTCATGAAAGCAATAGCTTCTCCTGAGACAGAAATCATATATTTTGTTTTATTTGTCTGTTTATGCTTTGGAAAATCTTTACTTAATGGCAGATTATTATAGTTTTGTAGCTGAGAAAATAAGCAGGAGCGTGAGAGGTGAGGAAACAAAGGAGATGAGAAACATCTTCTGATGTCATTCTCTACAGACAGTGCTGTTGCTTGTTGGATGACAACCTGAAAGCCTTTCCAAATACTTTGTCCTCTGGCTTTCAATTAATGCATCATCTCAGGATACTGAAGGGCTCATAGAATCATAGAGTCAATAAGGCTGGAAAAGACCACTAAGATCATCTAAGCCAACCATTAACCTATCCTTACCATGCCCACTAACCATATTTCTCAGTGCCACATCTCCGTATTTCTTAAAACCTCCAGGAACAGTGACTCCACCACCTCTCTGAGCAGCCTGCTCCAATACCTCACCACTCTTTCTGAGAAGAAATTTTTCCTAATGTCCAACCTGAAATGCTGTATATCCACGTGCTATATATCCCTGAAGGCATAACTGAGAGACCTTCACCCAAACACACTAACTTCCTCAAAGTGACTTTGTTGCTGCTGGATTGTCTGGCTGCTTTATATAGAATATGATATTCAATTTTCTGTATATGTGAAATGTGCATTTCAGTGTATAAAGCAGTTTTGCACAGACAACTGAACCCAGGTGGGATGAGGTAACTAACTCCCTAGCACTTCAACATTGATGAAAGTGTATTTTAACAAGATTTGTGTACCGGCTGAAGAGTAGGAGGTTGCTTCTGTTGACACTGAACAGACATTAGTGTTTCTCAAAGTCAGAAAGAAAGTCAGTTATGTTTCTTCAGGATAAGTATTAAAACTAATGTTGTGCAGAAGTGGTGAGTCCTAAATAGGCAGAAAAACTGGATAGAATCTAAGGAAATGCTGAGTTTGCTAGTGAATTTGGTGAATGTGAAAATATTATCAACATGAAGATCAAACACGAAATGAATCTAAGCATCAGCACCTCCCAAAGAGCTGACTGAAGTAAAGCTGGCCTTGGAACTGAGCTGCATGGTGAGTAGAAGTAGGCATGATGTTTAGTTTTGTGTAACCATTGTTACCATCTGTAATTTGATAACACCAAAGTTTTTCTTACTGTTTCTACTAATAGTCTAATATTTTACTGAGGACTTGGTTGTCCAAGGATGTCACAAAATTGACTCTTCAGCCTTACTATATTAACAGGCTCCTCTGAATTATCAATTTCTTTCAATAACACTAGGTTAAAGGAATGCATATCAATTTATATGAAATTCAGTATTCATCAGTAGCTTCATACTTAGCCATTCCACATTTCAATGGAAGTGGCTAAATGACATCAAATCAAGTTTGTGAGAAATTAGCCTCAGTTTCTTATCTTACTAGAAAAAACTGAAGCAGTGATTACATCTTCACCTGTTTTATAACATATTTCTATCATGTGATGATAACAGCCATGCTTCTGCTAGCAGGAAAAGTTAAATCTTTGCACTGATGTCACCTCAGATCCAAATCTTCCTTTTTTTTTATCTCAGTTTGTTTGATAACGTGAGTAATGGTTGGATCAGTAAGTTATGAGGTTCTTCCTTGAACTGTATGAAGGTGGTGAGGCACTGGAACAGGTTACCCACAGAAGCTGTGGATGTCCCATCCCTGGAGGTGTTCAAGGCCAGGTTGGATGAGGCATAGCAGAATAGGAGGCATTATTTTCAGAGCAGCCCTCCCATCATACATGATGTGGATATAGGTTCTCCTTAGCATCTGACAGATCTCAACAGGATACTTACGTAACCTTCTAGTTTCAACATCAGTCTTCAGTTATTTACACTTTTAGGACTCACCTTAAATTTGAGCCTGAAATGTAAAAATTAACTCAAAATTTTATGAAAATATTAATCATCAGTAATTTCATCAAAATTAATAAGTGCTCAATTTTTCTTCATGATTTTTCTTCAGATTCAGTTTTTCTTCATGATTCATTAAAAAAAGTATCTTCGTTAAAGAATTCACTGAATTATATGGTAAATCATTTTATGCTATAGTTACTCATTACTGTGAGAACTTACATCTGTTAACATTTAGGTTAGGACCAGCACTATTTAGCAACTTTTTTTGTGAATTGAGTGTATCCTTAGCAAGTTTGTGGATGACATCTGTGTGGTGTGAGCAACAGGTTGGAGGGAAGGGATGCCATCCAGAGGGACCTGGGCAAGCTGGAGAGGTGGACCAGTTCATGAAGTTCAACAAGTCCAAGTGCAAGGTCCTGCACCTGGGTCAGGACAATCCCAAACATGTGCACAGGCTGCACGGAGAATGGATTGAGAGCAGCCCTGAGGAGAAGGACTTGGGGATGTTGGTTGATGAAAAATTCAACATGACCTCATAGTGTGCACTTGCAGCCCAGAAAGACAAATGTATCCTGTCCTGCATCAGAAGCAGCGCAACCAGCAGATCTAGGAAGATGATTGTTTCCCTCTACTCTGTCTTCATGAGACCTCATCTGCAGTATTGTGTTCAGCTCTGGGGCTCCAGGACATGGACCTATTGGAGCAAGTTCAGAAGAGGACCATGAAGACAATTAGAGGGCAGAAGCATTTTTCCTATGAATAAAGGCTGAGAAAGGCTGTGTTTATTCAGTCTGGAGAAGAAAAAGCTCTAGGGAGAGCTTATAGTGACATTCCAGTACCTAAAGGGATCTAGAGAAAAGAGTCTCTCTCTCTTGAGAGAGACTCTTTACTGGGAGACTCTTTACTGTAGTGATAAGAAAAGGGGAAACAGATTTAAGCTAAAACAGAGTAGATTTAGATTAAATATTAGGTTGCCCAGAGAAGCTGTGAGTGCCCCGTAGGTGGTTCAAGGCCAGATTGGATGGGGCTTTGGGCAACCTGGTCTAGTGAGAGGTTTCCCTTCCCATGGCTGGATGATCTTTAAGGTCTCTTCCAACCCAAGCCATTCTATGATTCTATAAAAATAGAATATAGGGTGTTCATACTGTGAAACAGTTAGCAATTTATTTATGCATGAATGATTTACTCATTGAAAACAAGTGTGTCTGTGAGTTTCTTTTGTGTGGGTGGTAATTTTGTAGTTTCAACCAGAGACATAACTTTATATTGATAACAAGCTTTCATCTAAGCATCCTTTCCATCTTTTAGTGTAATCAAGAAAGAAATTACTGTAGAAAAATAGTTATTTGATTTCTTTTGTGTCTGTGTGTGTGTGTGTGTGTGTTGAAACAACCCTTCTGCTGTGTGTTAACATTCTTGGCCAGGCTTTGCAGATCGTGTCTTGCAATATTCTCTGTTCTTATATTTAATGCATCCAACTTTCTCATCAGATTAAATAATTTTGAGTTATAACTTTTGATTTATACAGCACCATTTGAGGAAAATGATTATCAGGAACAAGATTTACTTTCCCTGTTCTCTAATTTTAAGAGTTGTAGGCAAAACAGTGTTTATGTCTTCAATTCATATCTCCAGAAATTAAATTAGTTTATTAATGGTTAAATCCTCCTCTATCTTCATTGCTGGGCATCAGATATAAAGAAAAATCTCTGTAGGAAGACAAGAGTGTTTTATTGCTGCACAGCAAGGAGTGAAAGCATTTAAGAAAGGCTGAGTTACTTGATTAAATTAAAAACAAATTATTATCTCATGATGAGATAAGATAATATTGTTCCATAAGTTATATATGACAAGGCAGATTTTTCTAAGCGTATATGTATCACCAGTTTAACTGTGTGCTGACAAATGGAATGCAGTCTGCATGGGTTAACTGCGTGCATGCCTGTGAGCTTAGCAGCTCGGCAGTAGGAATGCTCAGATATGAAGGAATGTGCCCTATGATGTTAAAAGTAAACAAGAAGCAAGGCAGAAATACTCTACCTTTTGCGTGATGCACATCAGTCTGAATGATGTTTGGCAATAACATTAACTCAAAATATTGCCAATTGCTTTTGAATTAGCCAGGCATTCAAGAACCAAAATATTAAACTCTGCATTTTGTATGAGAAATTCTAAAGTGATAAACCCACATGGCTGCATTAGATTCAGTGAAAATATTCAACTTAAAAGCTGTCAAGGGACCAATATTCTTTCATTTCTCCAGTTCTATAGCTCCTTCAAATCATGTCCTCTAAGGATAATAAATGCCAAGTCATCAGCTAAGGAGAAGTGTAAAAGAATCTGAAATGTGAACCTTTGGGTCTGGATACTTGTCTTGCTCTCATGGTGTCAGACAAAGCCAGTGTTTAACATCTAGCCGATTGAAAAGGGCTAAGAAATTCCAAATCCTTGGGAAAGAGAGCATGACCCCATACTGAGAGCAGAAAAAAAGATGGTCAAGGAGCCCACAAATGGAAACTTGCTGAAGGCTCTAATAAACCTTTTTTTTGTGCCCTTACAGTGCTGATATCTTATAGAGCTATGGAGCTTAAATTGGGTCAGCAGGGCAATGCCTGGACGTGAAGGTAACACTTGGTTTCTTGATAATGTGAACACTCAATTTAGACGTCATCAGCTTTTCATTTATTGCTGTCCCTTCTTCCACAGGAGGTAGATTCTCTTTTTCTCTTGGAGCTTCAGGAAAAGCTCCCTGTTCACCCATGCCGATCTCCTTCCCCACTGCCTCATCTTGTGGCTCAGGGGGACAGCCTGTTCCTGCACCTTTAAGACTTCCTTCTTGAAGAATGACCAGCCTTCCTGGACCCCTTTACCGTCCAAGACCGAATCCCAAGGGACCCTCCCTACCAGTCTCCTGAACAATTCAAAGACCGCCCTCCAAAAGCCCAAGGGAGCAGTTTTGCTGTCCCCTCTCCTGGCTCCACCAAGTATCGAGAACTCTACCATTTCATGGTTGCTCTGTCCAAGACAGCTCCCAACCTCTACATCTCCCACCAGACCTTCTCTGTTTGTGAACAGCAGGTCTAGCAGGTCACCTCCCCTGGTAGGTTCTCTCACCAGCTGCAGAAGGAAGTTATCTTCCATACAATCTAGAAACCTCCTAGACTGCTTTTTCTGCGCCATGTTTTATACCCAGCACATATCGGGGAAGCTGAAGTCCCCCATGAGGACAAGGGCTGGTGATCCCGCAACTTCTGCCAGCTGCTTGTAGAACACCTCATCTGTCTCTTCATCCTTGTTAGGCAGTCTGTAACAGACCCCACCAGGATGTCTGCCTTGTCAGCCCTTCCCTTGATCCTTACCCATAGAGATTCAACCTTATTATCGCCAGCCGCAAGCTCTATAACATCAAAACAGTCTCTAACACAGAGGGCCATGCGACCACCCCTCCCTCCTTGCCTGTCCTTTCTGAAGAGCTTGTAGCCATCCATTGCAGCACTCCAGTCATGGGAGCGATCCCACCACGTTTCTGTAAAGGCAACTAAGTCATAGTTTTCCTGCCGCACAGTGGCTTCCAGCTCCTCCTGTTTGTTGCCCATTCTCCATGCATTGGCATAGATGCACTTCAGTTGAGCCCCTTGCCTCACCCCAGTCCTGTTATTGCTCCCATAGGTTCACCTCTAGCAGGCCTGGTCTTATTCCCTTCCTCCTTCATACCTAGTTTAAAGCCCTCTCAATGAGCTCTGCCCCAGTCTCCTGAAATCATTTTTGATAATCTTCAGGCTTCTGTCAGCAACCTCATCACTGCCGGCCTGAACTATTAATAAAGGATAATAATCAGAGGAGTGGATCAAACTGGGGAGTTTTCTAGAAATATCCCTGACCTGGGCCCCAGGGAGGCAGCGTACCTCCCTACAGGTAGGGTCAGGCCAACATATAGAGCCCTCCGTTCCTCTCAGAAGGGAGTCACCTACGACGATCACCCTTCTGTCCTTCCTGGTGGAGTCAGTCTTGTGGTGTGGATTTGACCGCCTCACCCTAGACAACTTTGCAGGCAGATCTCCCAGTGCATCCTCACTCACCTCTCCCTAAGGTTCCAGGGCCTCAAACCTATTACATAGAGGCACCTGGGGAACAAAGGTAGGTCAGCATGGGGGTTTCCTGTGTCGCCAAGCAGGGACTTGTTTCCATTCCTCCTCTTCCCTCATACTGTTTCCCTCTGCTCGACTATGGCAGGGGAGATGGTCCGCCACCGTTTGGGGGGTATTTTCTATTGGATGAAAACTGGATTGCAGGCAGAGAGTGAGCCACAGCATGATTCAGAAGCTAGGGCTGGGAGGCACCTGCAGTTTCATTACAGTGCATTCATTACAGTGCAGTTCATTACAGAACATGAATTCCTGCATCAGAACAGGCTGGTCTAAATCACCTTTAATAGACTTATGTGACTGAAGTCATGGGCTTCCTGGTAGTTTCGGGACTAAGGGAACTTCTGAGAAGATGTAAAATAACCCGAGAAGTTTTATTTCACTTCAAAGTTTTAATAGGATGCTTATGGTAGGTTTAACAGTGGGGCAGATTTCTAAGGTGAAAAACTATTTTTAATATGTTGATGTTAGCATCTGCTGGTCCAGTCTTATTTTTTATCATTGTATGTATCCTATTCTAGACTTATACCTGCTTTATTGAATCTATACTCAGTGATTCTGCCCCAGTGTTCACTCCAAAATGTACTACAGCATTTACGTACATTTGCAGATGCTAAATTATTATTTTCTTTTATGTGTTTGAAGCTAACCATCAACTATAAAAGATTTTGACTATCCCTTTGATTCTCTTGTTGCTGAACAAGTAAGAAATACTTAGTGCTTCCTTTGATTTTAAAAAACATCTCCAGGTAAAAAATTGAATTAGAAATCCATTTTCAACAATGCATGTTGCATAGAGTTTGGTAGTCAAAACAATTTTCAATTTTTCTGTCCAGAAGCAAAAAATGGGAGTTGAAGTATTTCTAGCAGAGAAACACCATGGAGAGGGAAGATCTACCTCAAAATGTCAAAAGGAAACAAATCTGTGAATGTGTAACCAAAAAGACTCTGCTCTTTCTGACTTCAGAATGAAAGATGCTCAGTTAAATTCTGGTGGCTGCATCTGGTTATTCAGGTGAAACTAAGTGGCCTTGTTTCATTCTTTATTGTTCAAAATCTAGGAGTCATCCTCATGTTGAAGATCCTTATTCGTAGAAGATTAAACCTAAACCTAATGCTAGAACTAGTGGAATTAAATGATGAACGGTCACCAGCATGGACTGGGAGAAAATTTACACCTCCTCCCTTTTCCAGAATGGAAAAGTGCTGGGAAAGTCAGAATATAAAATTCTGTAGTTAAACTCTGGGGGAGATTTGAGCCACCAAATTAATTTTGGCAGTTATGGTGGATGAGCCTGGGAGTTCACAAAATTATTTATGAATATAAATAATCATAGAATCATAGAATTAGCTAGGTTGGAAAAGTCCTACAAGGTCATCCAGTCCAACCATCCACCTACCACCAATAACACCACTAAACCACATCTCTCAACACTATATCTAAATGTTTCTTGAACACTTCCAGGGACGGTGACTCCACCACCTCCCTGGGCAGCCCATTCCAGTGCCTGACCACTCTTTCAGAAAAGTAGTACTTCCTAATGTCCAGCCTAAGTCTACCCTGGCACAACTTGAGGCCATTCCCCCTCATCCTGTCACTAGTTACAAGAGAGAAGAGGCCGACTATCAGCTCACTACAACCTCCCTTCAGGAGTTAGAGAGAGCGATGAGGTCTCCGCTGAGCTTCCTCTTCTCCAGACTGAACAATCCCAGCTCCCTCAGCCGCTCCTCATAAGGCCTGTGCTCCAGACCCCTCACCAGCTTCGTCACCCTCCTCTGAACACGCTCCAGGGCCTCAATGTCTTTCTTGCAGTGAGGGGCCCAAAACTGGACACAGTACTTGAGGTGGGGCCTCACTAGGGCTGAGTACAGAGGGAGAAGGACTTCCCTCCTCCTACTGGCAACACTATTTCTGATACAAGCCAGGATGCCATTGGCCTTCTTGGCCACCTGGGCACACTGCTGGCTCATGCTCAGCCGAGTGTCGACTAATACCCCTAGGTCCGTTTCCTCCATACAACTTTCCAGCCACTCTGCCCCAAGCCTGTAGCGTTGCCTGGGGTTGTTGCGGCCAAAGTGCAGGACCTGGCACTTGGTCTTGTTGAACCTCATCCCGTTGGCTTCAGCCCAGAGATCCAGCCTGTCCAGATCTCTCTGTAGGGCCTCTCTACCCCCAGGCAGATCGACACTTGTGCCAGCTTGGTGTCGTCTGCAAACTTACTGAGGGTGCTCTCAATGCCCTCATCCAGGTCATCAATAAAGATACTGAAGAGGACAGGCCCCAGCACTGACCCCTGGGGAACACCACTCGTGACCGGTCGCCAGCTGGATTTAACTCCATTCACCACCACTCTCTGGGCCTGGCCCTCCAGCCAGCTCCTTACCCAGCAAAGGGTGTACCTGTCCAAGCCACAGGCTGCCAGTTTCTCCAGGAGAATACTGTGGGAGACAGTGTCGAAGGCTTTGCTGAAGTCTAGGTAGACCACATCAACAGCCTTTCCCTCATCCACCAGGCAGGTCACTCAATCATAGAATATGTATGTAATATTGTATCATCGTCCTTATATTGGTATTTCATTATTGTTTAACTTTTAAAAGTTACACAGATGATTCTAAAAATGACGCACAAAAAGGGTCTCCTAAATATTTATTGCCAAATATTAAGGCTTTTTCAGAAATAGGTCCTCTGACATTTATAACTATTCTTCCCTTTTCCACTTGATTTTTATAAGTTTCCAAAGTGAAGAAATACTGTATATATCTTTCTCTTTTTAAGGCTTATATTAAAGAGCTTATTGTGGCTAAAGAGGCAGTTTAGTTCTGCTTTCTTTTGCCAAGGGAAATAGCTGGGATTTTTCTCTTCTTTTGCTTCTTCATACAGATGAGTTGTTTTTGCTGTTGCAAACTTCTCTAAGTCAAAATGTATGTTAGAGAACTGTGATTCCTTCTGCTTGCAAGAGAACATGACAGAAAACGTCAGAATTTGCACAAAACATACCCCAGCGTAACAGGCCAGTTCATACATCTGCTTTTCCCCTGGGAGCAATATTCCAGAATATGCAATATCAGCTGGCGTACATCATCTACCTGAATTCCTTGCTTACAAATTCATCTCCTGAACCATATGACCTTTGAAACCTTAGAGCTCAAATGCTTTTGCAATTTGCCATTTGCTTCATTCTGTTAGCCAGCAACAACATAACCTGGTTAGAACTGCAGGCAAAAATAATAAAACAAGCTAACTAAATGATGCCACAGCAGAAGCTATGGAAATTGTTGACTAACTGTAGCTTTTTTTGTGGTCTGTCTTGGTGTGTAATTATGAGAATACGTAGGTGTTTTGAACACAGAAGATGAAATGAGCCAGTCTGGTTTTCCAGATTCAAATCTAAGAAAAGTGCGTTGGAAGTCATTAAAAGTTAGGGTTTTTTTCCATATGTGCATCTGAACTAAATGATGATCTACTGCTTTCAGCATCTTTTCATAAGTCTCATCTGACTCATATCCTCTCATCTGATAAATGTCACAATTCTGGTTAGTAGGTCTCTTAGTACAGGGGCTCAAATATTTAAAAAACTGCTATGTGGCAAAACTGATAATTGTGTTCTTGCCTTCATCTCTTGGTAGTCATGAAAATAAAATTCAAGTATATCAAAGGTACTTTATGATAAGGTATTTTATGATCTAAATATTATGCCCCTGCCTTGTTGTTTCTTTTTATTTATATTGATGTAGGTTTGTTATTTAAGGTCAATCTTACACTTTTACTTTCTGCAGTGTAAAACATATAATTTGCAGATTGGGCAGTACTCTATGAGCTTCAGATAAAATGCTATGCATCCACCCATCAGATCTTCTGTGGATAGAACACCTGGCTAGCTTGTCACCCATGGAAAAGAACAGAGGAAGAATGCAATTTTGTTCTGCAGGAGTACTGCCAGGTCCATCAGGAGGGAGCCCAATCTCATGGGCCCTCCCACACCATCACAGTGTTAAGGATCTAGCATGCTCAGCAGATGCTAGTCTCTAACTCTGGCTGCCTTGGCAGCCTTTGCTGTCTTATCTTCAGTATTACTGGCAAATAGCTGGGTAGATTTTGCTAGTTAGAATCCACCTACATAAACTGTAATCATACCACACAGTATGAATACATACTCAAAAGCACAGGCAGATGCCCTCATTAATTTTCACCAATCAGAAAAGCAATATACCTTTGTCTTATTCATATATGAGGGGGAATAAACATCTAGGTATGATTTAGCTTACTGTTTGAAGAGCTTGGCAGGTTATGTTTTCTGATTTTGGAGACTTGAACATTTTCAGGGACCTTTACTCATTAAAAGTGTGCGAGGGGCAGCACCTATTTTTCAGGTAAAATGATATGGTATGTTTTCAGCTGTTGTGTTAAAGCGCGTTTTCATTTTTTTCTGGATGGTAACACAGCCCACCAAACTTTTTGGATTTGATAACGTTAACAGAGATTGAATAAGACAGCTATGTAGGAAATGAAGTTATAAATATTCGCAAGGTACACATTTGTGAGTAAGAGCAGCTTTGAGTGTTTTGGAAATGAGGTAGGCAATACACATACAATGAAGTATTCTGTTTTCTTAATGGAGCGTTGCACAGATAGAAATCAAATCACCTATCCCCATTTTACTATCTTTGCACACATCGGTCCAGGTCACTTATATTTTCACTCCATTTTGAGAAACAGAAAGAACCAAAACAATATGATTGCTGTTAACCAGGTCATGCCTTCATCCTTCTATGCTGGAACATCAGTATCACTCTGATACTCAGCTCAAACCAATTTGAAAAAAATATATATTTTGTAGCAACAGAATATATTCCTTATTTATGTAGTGCTTTTATTTGAAAGAGTCTCAAAAAGTATATTAATGCCACAAACACATACAAACACATTAAGCTTGCCTACAGACTCCACCATCACTTAGTGCCATACAACATTCCCATTTTGTGAACATTCTCATACGAGCACCTCCATAATTTCCTTTCCATTTAGTTGTTTATGCCTCTTTTTTTTAAATTTATGAGACGTTTTCCTACCTTGATTTGAGCTGTTGAGGTGTCACGTACTTGCTTTCTTTTCTAATGTTGACCTGAGTCCTTTGTCTGATCCCAAGAGAGACTAAACTGCCCTTGCTTACACCAGACTAAACTTCATTTTAGGCATATTTGCATTCAGATACTCCTTTGAAATTTAGAAAGGCTTCCTCATATTGCTTTCTTTCTTACATCGCATAGTTCATTTGCTGAACATTTGAATGTTGTATTTAGGTGATAAAACCCTATGCCATCTCTTATGAACAACCAACTCTATTTTATTTACTGTCACTCATGCTTTATTTTACTCTTCAGCCTTCCTGTGACCTTAGAAAAAGTATTCCCCTGCTAATTAGCTTCTCCAGCAGAAGGTTGTTCTCTTAAAGACCAGTAATAATTTGCACTTTTACGTACAGGCTTCCATAACAAGATATTATAAGTACTTTGAAAAATTGACTGAATTTTTTAGGAAGAAACACAGAAACAAAAGAAATCTGCAAGTTGCCTTCCCCTCTATTACCCTCCAGAGAAGTTGATCTGTATTTTATAGGGAAGGGTGTCACAAATGGTGGCACAGCTGATACTAATAGAACACAAATCACAATGTCCTGAAGACAGAAATCTTCTGCTATGGACAAATCCGTATCTGCTTTAATTTTTGCCCCCAGTCCCTTCTTCTCAACGGTGGATAATTTTTTTTCATTCCCTTTTTTTCTTTTAGTTTATCTTTAGGCTGGTGCTTTCCCTATCTTTGCAGGCAGTAATTAGCATCCTTTCCTAATTGTTTTTGGATTTAATACAATTTTGCAGATAGTAATTGTTACCTCCAACAAGTATTCAGAGCAGGAAATGATGAGGAAGTATATAGGGAAAGCATAGGGAAGGTAGGTGATGGAGAAGCAGCGCAGGTTGCCCAGAGAAGTTGTGGAGTGTCCTCAAACCACAAAAGCTGCCTGGACATGGCCCTTAGCACTCTGCTCTGGGTGTCTTTGCTGGAGCAGGGGTTGGAACTGGTGGACCCAGAGGTCCATTCCAACCTCATCCATTCTGTGATTTTGATTCTGTGAAGCATGGCCTGGCTCATGACACTCTCCAGGAATGGAGGAAAAGTTGACAACCATCACCATATACACAACATGTACAAAAATCAAATTGATTTTTACAAAAACACATCCTATTCCAAGTAATCTTTCCTCTTTTTTATATCCTCCTTGTTCACAGTTTGGTATGCCTTGGTGACAAAATAAATATGAAATATTTCTTTCATTTGATACTATCCAGATATCTTATCTTTTTCCTAGCTGATACCCTCATTTTTTTTTTCAGAGAATGGAGAAATTCCAAAACATTACCCAGAGTAAAGATAAAATCCAAACTCTACTCTGAAACAGTCCCTGTGGCCAGCAGTATTTTTCTGTCTTCTTAGAAGTCTGAATATGTCATTTGGTCTCTGTCACTTAAATATTTTTCCACTTGGCAGGGAGTGATGTGAAGCACTGGCCAAGCTGGCTTTGTTTCATTTGAGTGCTTGTTTATGCACTAACAACACTGATAATGTCAGCATGGCTTTAAGAATAGTGTTTGCTAACTTGTTCTTGCTCTGGAACAACAGATCACAAAACACCAGCATTTCATAAACTTTTATTTGCTCATTCAAGAGTAGACAGGCAGTGTGAAAATTTTAAAGACAGCAGGACACTCCTCACTTGTTTAATTGTCAAAAATAGACAGGGGATCGGTTTGAATCTTTAAATGCATAACTAGCTTATGTATTGACTATTTTTGTGAACTGGGAATAGTTACATCATTTTTGTTCACTCTTTCCAGAATGCAAAAAATACCAGCCAAAGGAGAACTGCTGTTGGGAGAAATATATATTTATAAATTGTAAGGATTTGGAGTGAAAGGTGCTATTGAATTATCTGATAATATTAACATTTAATTAATATATGTGAAAAGTGCCAAGATGTAATTTTACTCCACGTCTGATTGTGCTTTTGTTTACATTTTCACTAGACAGTAACATTTATATGCCTACTTTCATTACCTGACTCTTACTGTTTATTACCTGTATAACAGCAGAACAGTGGGAGTCTTCAGCCAGCAAGATAGGGAAACTTTCTTTAAGTGTAAGCAAACAGAGTGACATTGAAATCAGTGATTCTTATATTTTTCCATTATTGCACTAAATTAGAACCTTAGGAAGAATTCAAAATACCCTTTTTTTTCCTCTGTTCTCTAAAGTTTTGAGTGTTCTACATTCGTGCTGCTGTTTAATTTGTGCTGCCTTACAGTAAGCATAATAGCAGATGACTTGCAGATGACACCATTTTGGGTGGGAGCATTGATCTGATTGAGGGTAAAAAAGGCTCTGCAGAAGGACCTGGATATGCTGGATTGATGGGCTGAGGCTAGCTGTATGGCATTCAGCAAGGTTAAATGCCAGGTTCTGCACTTGGGTCACAACAACCCTGCACAACAATACAAGCTTGGGGAAGAGTGGCTGGGAAGTTGCCCAGCAGAAAACGACCTGGGAGTGTTGGCTGACAGCCGGCTGGAATGCAAGCCAGCAGTGTGTCCATGTGGCCAAGAAGGCTAATGGTATTCTGGACTGCATCAAAAATAGTGGCGGTCACAAAGACTAGGGAAGTGATGTTCCCCCTGCACATGACACTGGTGGGACTGCACCTTGAGTACTGAGTTCAGTTTTGGGCCCCTCATTACAAGAAAGGCATTGAGATGCTGGAGTGTGTCCAAAGAAGAGCAATGGTTGACAGTTCACAGAACAAGTGTTATGAGGAGCAGCTGAGAGAACTGGGTCATTTAGTCTAGAAGAAAAAAAAGGCTCAGAGGAGGCCTTATCGCTCTCTACAACTGCCTGACAGGAGGTTGTAGCGAAGTGAGGGTCAGTCTATTCTCCCAAGCAACAAGTGACAGGACAAGAGGAAATAGGCTCAAATTGCACCAGGAGAGGTTAATGTTGGAAATTAGGAAAAAATTCTTCACTGAGAGTGTTATGAAGCATTGGAAAAAGCTGTCCAGGGAAGTAGATGACTAACAATCCCTGGAGGTACTTATAAGATATGTGCCTACTGTGTGTAGGGACATGGTTTACTGGTAGACTTGTCAGTGCTAGGTTAACAGTTGGACTTAAAAATATTAAAGTTTTTTTCCAACCTAAATGATTCTGTGATTCTATTCTATGATAAAACAAAAAGAGGACAGTCCTTTATGTTTTCTGGGGGGGAAAACATCAGCTTAATTTAGTATATTTTGTTGCTTAAGTGACACCAGCCTAAGTAGGCTGTTTAAGTAAACTGGACTTTTTGAGTAAGAGTTTGATTAATGGAGGCTGTAAGAAATTTTATACAAGCAGGGACAATGAGCTAGCATAAGATCATCATGATATAACACAATTATTTTACTCTCATGCATTAATCCCTCAAACTTTTAGAAATTCCCTTAATGGACAGCATTTTTATGGATGCATTCACCTTAACTGAACAGCCATTGTTCTCTACATGTAAATTTTGTCATGCTTCTGAGAAAATAAGGTATGAACTTTGTCACATTCTGTACAAGTAAGTTCTTCATTTTTGTGGTAAAATGTGTATTCAGAATTTGTTCTTTCCCACCAACATACTTTGAAATCTTCCAATGTTTGGTATCAAATCTTTGAGCACTCTTGACAATCAGCATTTTAATAAATCAAAAAGAAGTGGCAGTCTGGACTTCCGTACAGAACTGGGAATGACAGCCTGCAAAATTTTCTCACAGGAGTGTAAAGCAAACGTTAGTCTGACACACTGCTCAAGAATATTGCCAAAAGCAGTCTGTAAGACAGGTCTGAAGTGGTGTGGGCAGATGTGATTGCACCCATCAGCTATGTGGTATAGAGGCATTTGAGGGTGGTCCCAGTTTTATCAGAAGGGACCTACTGGTGGGAATAAGCCTCGTGCAGAGAGGGATATGAGATGTGTAGTTTTCATTTGCTATTTAACTGACCCTTAGTGACTGCAGTGATCTAGGGGACTGCAAGAAGAGAGCTGGCAAATAGTACGGCAGTTCACATGGCAGAGAACATGTAGGAGGTCTAGCGCTGTACATGGGCTGATGTCTGCTGTTGGTGTCTTCAGCAACAGACTCATGAGTTGCTTCTATGTTTTCTTGGTTTGAACTGAACTTCAGGGTGTTCAGAGGAGCTATCAAGGTGGGAGGATCTGTAGTCATTACCTGGTGAGGAGACAATGGGGAAGCTTGGCTTGGTTGGCCTCGAGCACAGATATCTTTTGGGTGGGCCTACCAGCAGCCTGAAAATACCAAAGAAGGGGCTCCAAGGCAGAGCCACCCTCTTTACATAGATGAATAGTATGAAAACAAGCCACAGTATTCTTCATTTCAACAGGAAGGACACTGACTTCTTATAAACCACACCTTTCACAATGAGAATATTTAAGCACTGGAACAGATTGCTAAAAGAAGTTTTACAGTCTGTACCCTTGGAGGTTTTTAAAATCCAACTAGAAAAAGCTCCGAGCAATTTGATTTGAATGTAGCATCCAACTGTGAGCAGGAAGCTGGACTAGAGATTTTGTAGAATCCTTCCCAACCTGGATTAGACTGCCATCCCAAGAATGTCTCTTCCAAAATATCACCAGTGCTGCTGAAATTTTTCAAGCATGCATGAACATACTCATATTTCAAATGAGACAGTTCAACATGTAGCATCTTCTAGACCTAAGATGAGGAAATACAGCACAGAATGTTTTTGCAGCTGAAAGTGGCAGTGGGTTCATAAGGATGAAGCTGAAAAATGATTTATTTTCAGTTAGAATAAGATAACTTCAGATGTGCAGGTGCTCAAGTAGCACAGCAGATAGTAGCACAGAAATCTATATAAAAGTAAGTTGAAGAAATAGACCACAGTTTACCTTGCTCAGACCATGGTCTATTCTCCAACAGAAGTACATTTGCAAGCTCATCTCCGCATATTTTGGAAAGAATTTCTCTTTTCCTCTTGAGCATCTGGAGATTTTGCTGCACAGGGGATTCTGAACTAGATGATCTAGTAATTTGATCTAAGGCAATTACTGTGTTCCTGAGACACCAAGTGAGGTCTCAGAAACCCAGTGCAATACACTTGAGTAACTATAAATGATGTTGCTAGACTGTGCCATCTTCATATCATCTCTGCATACTTAGATCGATGACTACAACTGTAGTGTACAGTAAAGAACAAACAATGTTGTAAAAATGCACTAACGTTTCTCACAATCATATCAAATGCATTGGATGGGCTTGTTTTTGGTGTAAACTGATGTAATCTACTAGCTTCTTGAAGTGAGGAAAGTTTGCACTTAGGATTTAGCCTTGGTTTTCTAATAACAAGTTCTGTGCCTTGTCCAGACCTCTCCAAATCTGGCCACAGTTCTAACCTCTTAACATCCTCCACATGACCTCTCCCACCTGTGTACTTAATCAGGTCACTTTTTTTCCAGATCACTTCTCAAAACTAGCTTTTTCCATGATGCCTTTTTACAAACTAAGAAACCTTTATATATTTGGAAGAAACTACATGCATTGTTTGAATACTGTGCCTTTGATCTGTGGACCTTGTGCTTTAGTAGTCTTCTGGGAACTCAAACACTTTGACAGCATTTAGTACATAATTCAAGAGGAAAGCTTCCAACTAATTATTTTACTCAGTGAAATATCAGCCTTGAATTGTAATCAGTTTGATTTTGGTTAGGGAAAAACACACCACGGATTAGTAATTCTCTGACATCAGATGATATTATTTTACTCCAGTCTTTAAATGTCATACTTCAGCTATGGCCTTGTGTTTATTTAAGCATATATGTGAAGGACTGTACACCATGTGCTTATTGAGTGATTAAGACAGAATCTCTTCAGTGTGCAAAAACGCACCTTTGAGTTTTATTCTGGTTAAGTCAGATTCTGATTAGAAAATATATTTATATTTACATTGTTTGTGAAGTCACTCCAACTTATTTGTTATATAGAAGTTATCTTGAAAGCGTGTAAACAAGACGTAAAACACTGAATAAAGCAATTTTTTATTTGTTTTCTTGTTTATTGTGTAAAAGGAACTCATGTCAAACCACTCAGATCTCAGGCGAACTGTTTTTAACATGTTTTCTATAAACAGAATTAACATTACTGATAATCTTTTTTTCAGTCAAGAAAATGAGTAAATAATCTTCATGAAGTATGATTCAAATGCAAATTTCCTCGTACTGTGTAATCTGCTGGCATACTATCTTGTACTAAGGAGTCTGGCTTGTCTAACCTTGATTTAATTGTGCTCTGTGCATAAGCAGTGACCTCACTTGGGTCATGAATCGCTGAATCAATGGAGCAAAAAGTACCATGTCTGACCTTGCCATTAATGGCAAAGCCTTAAAGGGTGCTGTATTATGTTCTCTTTTGTAATATGTATATTCTTTCTGTGATTAGTTGATAGTTTGCATCTGTAGAAAATATATATGCAAGTGGCACTTTAGGTTTTGCTCTCTCTCTCTCTTTGAACACAACATGCAGTCTCTAAAGAAAATCAACTTCATGAATTAAAAACTATGATTTATAATATTAACTTTTTTTGGGGGGGGGGAGTTTTACAGTTTTAGTGCAGAACTTCATTTAGTTACAGTTGTATTAAAACCAGAAGATAATGGTCATATAGCATATTTAAAATTGTTGTTATAGTTTTCAGTCTGTTCATCAGTTTCACTGGAGTGGGATTATGTAAATATTTAATGGGACAATAAAATACAGGCAGATGACAATGAGACAACTGGGAATACTGCTGGTGCTGTGCTGGTCTCTTGGAAATAAAACTATTTTTTAATGTATAACATACCTTACTTACATGTTGATAGTTTCCTAATAAACATTCAGATGAAAATTCTCTTTTTTCCCTTTCATCTGCTTGTTATTGATAATGGACAATGATTATCTTAAAGCTTAGATGCTGAGCACTGCAAGGCAGTGGCTCACTGCAGAGCTATGTTATATCAGATGCAAAGGAGCTGGAAGTGAACTAAAATTTTGAATAAAAATACTAACTAGTATTATAACTAACTAGTTAATAGTTATTAATGAGTTTGCTAACTAGTAAAGACTGCATTTCTCCACATAAGACTTCTAAAATATGGGAGTTTGAAATATATATTTTAAAGGATACCATTGTATTTAACTGCTAATAGGGTTTTATCTAATGAATTTTTTTTTTTTGGTGAAGAATTCATGCATATTTTAATTTAGTTCCCATCTGGACCAAAAACTATCAGATACATAAAGTGCATATAAGTGAAATTACAGAAATGCTGATGAAAAAGCTATTAATTTTAGCTTAGTGAAAGCAGAGAATTGTGATAAAATGGGAATTGGATCGTATTGCTTAGGAATTACATTATCACTAAAATAAAACTAAAATAGAACTTTAAATATTTTAAAATGAATTTAAATCTGTACAACATCTTTCTCTTTCTAAAAATGTTGGTTTTTACTTCAGCCAATTTTTTTTCTATAAATTACAAACTAATTAACCCAATACTGGAATATGGAATTAACCCAATATTGGAATGTGGAATATATGGAATTAAACTTTCTAAATAAATGCTTTTCTACTGTAGTTTCTTCCAGCAGCTTTCGTGATTAAACTTGATCTGATTCAGAGGCTCCAGACATTCCAAGGGTTATTTCATAGCTAAAAAATAAATAAAAAAAAAATAAAAAAAGTCAGTAGTCAAATCAAAATATATCTTCTTGTTCCTGGGATTCACAAAACATCATCTTAAAGTGCACAGATAGATGCAGTGGGTTTGAGAAATGCAGACGAACTGAAAGGTGCTTCATTTGTTCAGAGTGATACAAACTTTTTCATCTGATTTTGCTGGATTTTAATCAAATCACTAATCCCAAATATAGGGGTAGTAGGAATGGAATAGAGTGTACTTACATGTTTCTTTCTCTTCCAGAATTTGTTAGATAATAATATTCTGGAGAATCAGACATGTCTAATTCAGGTGCGACAGTAATATGCAGAAGCCTAGCAGTAACAATATATCTAAGAACAGAAAAAAAATCACCAGGAAATAAAATATTTCAAAATTAGGAAACACAGTATGACACACCAAAGAGTAATGCTGAAAATTCTCAAGTGAAAATAGTTGGTTCCAACACTGGGAACTTTACCACCGTCTCAAGTGTAGCTTATGTATTCCTCAGGTTTCTTTAATAGGATGGAAATTGGGAGCTTTCTTGTGCAGGGGAACACGATCATGTTTGGTGCGAAATGCAGTAGGACCACATCAATGAGCACATAGATGTGTATGAAGTGTTTGGATAAGGATGGAAGACTTTGTGGGGGCAAACAGCACCGAATCTGGAGTAATCTGGTCAATGCTATTTACAGGGAACAGCTGCTGAAGTGAATCTCTCCTAAAAAGACTTCTGGATTTTACACTATTATGAGCTTGGAGTTCACCCTAAAAGAGATCCCACAACAAGCACAGTCAGGAGGTCCAACCCCAGAAATCAGCGCAGAGGTTAACTTAGAGATGCTGTACCTGCACATGACATCCAATCTGCACTATGCAAGGTTGTGTTTTGCCTCATTTAGCAGAATAAAATCCAGGCTAAGTAAAACAAAAAGGAGTGTCTTCCTATTGGTTCAAATGCATCTGTTTACTTCAAATTGTGTTTTCTGTTTTGGTTTTGGGTGACCCAGCAGCATGTCTGTGAGCTGTTAGAACTTTCAGGCTGACACTGCAGCTCGGGACGTACATTTAGAGTCTCCGAGCCAGTAAGGAAATTTGAAGAAGATTTCTGTTTCCTCTTGCAAGAGTTTGATCTATTAACACAGTCTTCCACCCAATACCCTAAATAACAAAGTCCTCAGCTCTGGGTATCTCATAGCTTCCTTCATGTTATATCTTGAAAAATGTTATTGCAGTGTTATTCTCCCAAGACAAGCCGTGGCAACTTCTCCTAATCTTTCTTGTCACATGGTTGTTTTTAGTACCATTCTGCCCTGCCTGATTTTATCAGATGAAGTAGCTATGCTAAAATTTTTGAACCAAAAAAGGTAATAAAATAGCTCTCTGATGATTTTTTTTTTCTGGATTTTAAGTCAGGCAGAGATGTTGTGTATTTTTATTTTTGTACCCCCAGATGCACTCTGTAGCGAGCAACCCATCTGAGAGAAGGTGCTTTCTTAGAATAACATTTTTGTGCCACACCAAGAGAATGCATAGTTCAGATCAAATTAAAACCCACTGAACTGAAAATGTACTGCTAAGAGGCAAGAAACAAGAAAGCTTTTCTTCTCCCCCTATTATTACAGAATATTAGCTGTTACAAAGAGTTCTTTGTAAGCGTAATACCCCAAGCCCCTCTCTATTCCATCTTATCACTTTAGAAGAGTGGAAATGAGTAGAATTTTTTTCCAGTAGTGATGGAGAACTGTTCTATTTTGAGGATTTTATTGCATTGTAGAGGTCATGCTGGCATTTTTAAGAGCTACTTCAGACTTCTCCAAAATTTTTTCATTATGTTGTGTTCTGTTAGGGACTATAACTCTTTAAGCTAAAAACAGGCTGACATTAGTGCTCAAGAAAATCATGGGCACCAAATCTGTATTCTTGTGGCAGGTCCCTGAGATATGCCATTGGAATGCTCCACTGTTATCAACTGAAATGTCATCTTAAAAAGTTTGTTGTCATCAGTTTAACTTCTGTAAATGTAGCTGTCTTTACTGTAATTTTGTTATGAAGTTCTTTCAGATTTGTTGTAATCATCGCTAACTACCTGCATCACTAAAACAGAAGTGATTCTCAATGGCATTTTTACATTGATCTGTATGTAGGAGCTAGATGATTATGCTTGGCAAATCGAACATTAAATTCATGACTTACTGGTTTGTTTTTTTTGAGATGAGTTCATAAACGAAACTTCAGAAATTGCTAAAAGCATTATTATAAATTTACAGGCAGTCTGGAACCCTAAAATTACTTTCTACAATAGCACCAAGTTCTTTTCTCTCATCCTCACCCCCTTTTTTTTACATAAGAGAATCTGCTCATTAACCTGTTCTGCCAGACAAGGAAAATGTTAAGACTTCAGGACTGAAGAGAGTTCAGCAAGGCTGCAGAGACCACAGTTTCAGGTACGTAATTCACTAGTAGCAAAAGAGGACAGAAGACTTTTTTGAGGTCATCCAGTGATCACCAGCATTTGATGATCACAAGGTAACACGTCATTCAGTTCAGTGCTACTGATACATATGGAATCATAGAATCATAGAATCATAGAATCATAGAATCATAGAATGGCTTGGGTTGAAAAGGACCTCAAAGATCATCGAGTCTCAACCCCCCTGCCAAGTACAGGGTCGCCAACCACTAGACCAGGCTGCCCAGAGCCACATCCAGTCTGGCCTTGAATGCCTCCAGGGACGGGGCATCCACAACCTCCCTGAGCAACCTGTTCCAGTGCGTCACCACCCTCTGTGTGAAAAACTTCCTTCTAATATCTAACCTAAATCTCCCCTGTCTCAGCATAAAACCATTCCCCCTTGTCTTATCGCTATCAACCCTCACAAACAATCGATCCCCCTCCTGTTTATACGCTCCCTATATATATATAACTCTATTTTTGCATTAGCTGAGATTTTATCAAAACGTGTTCCATCATCCCCCTTACGGGTTCTCCATGTTCACCTAGCAATGATAGCAAATGTATATCCACACAGTTATAACTTTGCTTATAAACTTAGTATATCTAAGCTATATACAGACATATATCTATAATGTATATTTCTCTTTCAGGAACTTATTTTATATTCTCTTGAATCCATATTAACTTCAATGAGCTGTGATCTCCTCCAACCTAAGTTCCTTAAGCCTATTACTCCTCCATGAAGAACTTATTCTCATTTTGAATGGAGATTCTTCCAGCCTCCCTTATTCTTGTACTGCAAGAAAATCCTCCTAGATTCCTCTCTATTCCCCTTCTGTCACAATCATCCTTTAATAGATCTCTATCATATACCTCTCTTTCCAGATCATATTTTATCAGTCTTAATAACTCTTTTTATGAAACTGAAATCTCTTCACAAAAACAACTCTTAGAATCATAGAATCACCAAGGTTGGAAAAAATCTCCAAGATCATCTAGTAAACCATCCACCTACCACCAATATTTCCCCACTAAACCACGTCCATTAATACAACATCTAAACAGTTCTTCAACTCCTCCAAGGTCAGTGACGCAACCACCTCCCTGGGCAGCCTGTTCCAATGCCTCACCACTTTTTCAGGGAAGAAATTTTTGCTAATAACTAACCTGAACTTCTCCTGGCCTAACTTGAGGCCTTTAATTAAGATATTAAATATGCTAATGGTTATCCAATTATATGTCTTGTATGCTTCTTCTTCTTTTCCTTGTGAACACAACAAAAATTATCAGTGATGAATTCCTGCACTCCATACAAGCAATGACATCTATTAAGAAAACTAACACATTCAGAAGTTTTCAAGCTCAAAAGATAACTCCACAGCTATTGCCATATCTTTCCAAAACTGCCATTTAGATAAACCAACAAAAGGGAGAAAGGGAAGGGTCCATTCTGAAAAGTTTTCTGACTCAAACCCTTCCTTTTTATTAAAAACTGTAAATCCATAGTATATTTCAACATCCCTAAGTCGGTTCTTCCCTTTGTGAAATAGAAATCATCATTAAGAACTACTACAGAGTGATTAAAACTGAGGCAAAGATCTATTTCTTATTTGCACTTTGGTTTTCTTTTTTTTCAGAAGTGAATCTAAGATCTTGAGCAAATTACATCCTTGAAAGACACAGGAGTTCAGTTGCAAGCCCCACGCTTTAGTGTCATTTCCTGCAGTTTTAGCAGATGCTGTGAGCTAGTTCTAGTATTAGATGTGCAACCTTGCATTGCCTGAACTCTAGCCTACTCTGCAGAGACTGAATAACAAACAACATCAGTTAATTCAGCAACGGTTTCTACAAGCCCATTTATAGTTCAGGTGCACTAGCTGGAAAGTGGGTTTAATACACGTTTGTAAAAGTCACATCAGGCCAAGGGATTTCCTCTGGCATATGTACTGCTGAAGGGCTGTTACAGCACTGCATCCCTGGAAATGTTCCTGACCTGAAGCACACTTAAATGTACTTTTTAATCTCAGTTGATCAGTCTTTATAGACTATGCCTCTGTTGTTCTCTACTTCTCTTAGAAAGAAGAATTTACTGTGGTCATTTAAGTACTGCATCTTTCAACTTTGTGTTACAGGAGAAAGTAGGCATTGTCAAAAGAAATGACAGAGAATGAGAACAGAAATGGTGTTGCAAAGAAAAGCAGTAGCAGAGACAATGTTATGCATTTTTGCTTTTTTTTGTGCCCTTTCCAAAGAATACATTTTGACCTGCGTTCCATCTCTTCCTCCCATGGATTTAAGGAAACGACGCATCTCTTGCTGATGAACCACTACCGATTTCAGTAACAAAGATGTCATGAGCAATAATAATATAGCAATATTCTTATTGCTAATAGGTTATGATTAGTAGTAATAGTAAGATTGCTAGTAATTATGAACAGATTTTCCCCAACCATGAAATGGCACAGGACCTGAAATGGGATGAATTTTATTCCTGCATCCAGAGGGGATTTCTAGTGCCTGAAGACCAAAGTGGTAACTGTCTCTGGAGAAGAATTCTACCTCCAATAGAAAACTAACTATACAGAACTAGGAGAAGGGAGAGGTGCCTCAGAAAGGATTAAAAAAAAAAAAAGTCACACACTGATCTGCCCTCTACGGTCAGCTTTTCTTGGTGTAAATCTACCTGATAGAAAATACAGTACTACAAAGGAAAGTGTGGATACTTCTTCATATTAACTGAACACATACAAGTCTGTGGGTCCCAATTACATGCATCCCAGCATCCTGAAGAAAATGGCTGATGTAGTTGCCAAGCCACTCTCCATCATATTCAAAAAGCTATGTCTGAAGGTGAAGTCCCTGGTGACTGGAAAGAGGGAAATGTCACTCATTTTTAAGAACAGAGAAAAAGTCTTGGGGAACTACAAATCAATGGGACTCACGTCTGTGCCTGGGAAGCTCATGGAGCAGATCCTCCTAGTAGCTATGATTAGGCAAAGGCAAGCTAAGGAGTTAATCTGAGACAGCCAGAACAGCTTCGCCAAGGGCAGATCATGCCTGACCAATCTGGTAGCCTTCTATGATGGAGTAACAGCACTGGTGGACAAAGGAAGTGCAGCTGATGTCATCTACCTGGTTTTGTGCAAGGCCTTTGATATGATCCCACACAACTTCCTTATCTCTAAATTGGAGAGAGATGGTTTTGAACAGTGGACTATTCAACTGATAAGGATGGATGGACATTGCCAAAGGGTTGTGGTCAACAGCTCTATGCACAAACAGAGAACAGCGATGAGTGGTGTCCCTCAGGAGTCCATTCTGGAACTTTATCAGTGACAGAGACAATGGGATTGAGTGCACCTCAGCTGACGATATGAAGCTAAGCGGTGCTGTTGACACAACAGAATGAAGGGATGGCATCCAGAGGGACCTGGAAAAGCTTGAAAACTGGGCTCATGTGAACCAACTGAGGTTCAACAAGTCCAAGTACAAGGTGTTATACTTGGGTCAGAGCAATCCCAGATAAGTGTACAGGCATGAGCCATACACAGGCTCATATCAGCATGAGCCAGTAATGTGCACTTGCAGCTCAGAAGGCCAAATGCATCCTGTGCTGAATCGAAAGAGGCATGACCAGGACTATCTGCTCTGCCCTCATGAGGCCCCACCTGGAGTACTGTCTGGGGCCTCCAGCACAAGAAAGACATGAAGCTCTTGGAGCAGGTCCAGAGGAAGCCCCAAGGATGATTAGAGGGTTGAAGCACCTCTGCTACAGACAAAGGCTGAAGGATATAGGGTTGTTCAGTCTGGAGAAGAGAAGGCTTCAGGGAGACATCATTGTGGCCTGTCAGTATTTAAAGGGAGCTTCTAAAAAAGATAGAGAGCAACTTTTCAAACAATGTAGTAGCTACAGGACAAGGAGGAACAGTTTGAACTAAAAGAGGGGAGACTGAGATTAATAGGAAATTCTTTACTCAGAAGGTGGTGAGGCTCTGGAACAAGTTGCCCAGAGAAGCTGTGGATGCTCTGGGGCTTTCAAGTCCAAGTTGGATGGGGCTCTGGACAACCTGGTCTAGTGGGTGGCAACCCTGTCAATGGCAGGGGAGTGGAACTAGATGATCTTTAAAATCCCTTCCTACTTAAGCCATTCTATTATTCTGTGATTCAAATAAAACTACAAAGCAGGCACTTAAGTGCACTTGCAATAGAATGGCACTCAGGATAGAATTAAGATTAAATAAATAAACAAGATTAAATAAATAGGCATAACCACACAAAAATAGCATGGCATTACAATATTCTTATGTCTGTTTTAATATATTCATTCTTTTTCCTATCAATTATTTTTTTCTAAAAATTAAATTTTTGTCCCACTTCAATTTTGCCCTGTTAATTTCTTCTCTTGCCATGGTGGTGAAGTGCCATTCTTCCTAAAAGTGCATCTACTCAAATTATAATGATTTGTCAGAAAGAATTATTATACAACTACTTTCCTCTAAATCACGTGTAATTAGAGTTGATCAAATCATCAACTCCTTTTAATAATGAGTTTGCTTTTAAAACCTACCAGGATTAACACTCGTTAAAGCAACTGTCAGCTCCTGTAACAATTGACTATATGCAATATCTTCGGTAATTTTAATAGTATCTGTACAATGAGTAGCTCTTTGGTTCTGTTTGGATTCTGTTCAGGGTTTGTATGGTATTCAACAAGGAAAATCTTACTTTATCTAGGATGCCTAGGCCTAACTGTAAAAAAAAGATAAAGTAAAGTATACATTGCATTATTATAACATATCCACCGTGGAGCGGGAAAGTACAAAAGTAGCATGCACCCACACTACTTATATTGGAGCATTCTGGAAAATTTGAAATATATACACTCTTAACTCTGTAGTAGTTATAATCAATGATATAACACAGTTCTTCTTTTGCTTCAATGTGAGCCTGCATTTATAAAGCACAGTCTATTAAAAATACTATAGGCAAGCTTATTCTCTACGGTAACTTGTTTGTTGCACCAATCCATCATCTATTCATTGTTAAGAAAAGTGAAAATTAAAAATTCTTTCCCATTTTGAGGCTGTGTACTTTCAGGTACATACTGAACATCAGCCGTTTATTCCATAGTTCAATTAGAGAATGTAGTAAATTCCAACAATACAGATATTACCATCTTGTTTTGCTTTTAACTGCCAATGCCAGCCTAGTGAGACTGTTTATCAGGGCTGCAGTATGATTGCAGCTTTAGGCATCAGGATGATAGCAATCCTTCAGTTGAGTTCTTAACTGCTCAGGCCAGCTATATAATGTATTGCTTGTTACTTATATGACTTCCACTGTTTTATGTGTGTACTACAGAATGCCGAGATCTTAGTCAAAGGAAATTTATTTCTGCCCAGGTGTCTTTACTCTGGTCAGAAATCTGGGATTTTTACCATTCTCTGTCTGTGACCAAAAAATAAAAATAAAAACAAAACAAAATAAACCCTCTAAGAATTAGATAAGATTCTGTTCTGAATCATTTAACTGAAAAAAAAAAAACATAACTGACATGTTCCAGAAGTATGAATTGGCAGCATTCAGTAGTACATCACCCACTAAAGTAAATGACTAGCACTTAATTTTTCCTATGATTTTAACTGCAGATTATTTTTTGCATAAACTTTTTCACCTGAATTTCTCCTATGATTTCTTAGTGCAGATGCAAGGATAGGGGTTGAGTTTTTTGATTCAAGTTCAGCCAACTCTAAAATGATGTGGAGAGATGGATTTCAAATATTTTACAAGAGTAACGAAATGGTTAGCATTTCTTTTCTTGACTGAGTCAAGATAAAGGGACTGGGGATATCTGGTGCCTGATTATTCTTTATCAGTCTATGCAAGATAAAAGTCTATTATCTCATTTTTCAAAGGCATTCACACTGTAAATTCCATTTGCTAAGATTCTCACATTACCAGGCAAATTTGAGTTAAGGCTGAAAACTAAAAATAAGGTCACCCAGGGGTTTTGCTTCTAATTAGTCAAGAGGAAATTGTTAATAAAAGTGACTGTGCACATTTTCAATATGAACTATGAGGGCTGCTCCAAAAATAATGCCTTTTATTTTATTGTATTGGCCCACAGTGTTAGAGGCAGATGTTGGTGGTATGGCAGTAGACGTTGAACTTTCCTGCCAATATTCCGTTACATTTTGCTGCCATGTGACAGATGGCAGTAGAGGGGCAGGGTGACAAATTGGTGTCTGACATGGGAGCATGTATAAAGCAAAGGCGTGTCATTAAATTCCTTCATGTGGAAAAAATTGCACCAATTGACATTCACTGATGCTTGCTCAGCAAACAGTGAATGTGAGCGTGGTGAGGTGGTGGGTGGTATGTTTCAGCAGTGGTGACAAAGCAGATTTTTACTAGCACAGTATGCAGGTTCTTGTTCAACACTGGTAAAAATGAATAGCTATTGGTGGTGATTATGTTGAAGAACAGTGTGTTGTAGCTGAGAATTTGCTCTACCAAACAGTGCTAATGTGCTGTTCGTGTCTGTTGTAATTTCCACAGAACTAAATAGGAGGCATTAGTTTTGGAATGACCAACCTACATTCTGAATTACCAAAATAATATTTCAAAATAAGAATACTTGGATGATGATGCTTAAATATATGTATGACTTAGTCTCTCTTTCTTGAGGCATATTTTAACAGCTGCTTTAACTGAATCTCATCACCGGTAATCTTAAAATGTTCAGCTATAATACCAGACAGATCATTTTTTGTCTGCAGCTACTGAAAGTAAATAATCTAATCTGCAGAGAAAGCCATGGGCCAAAGGTAAGAGAAATGTATGTCTGCCTGTCTGTTTCCATGTAGTATTGTAGATTTTGTGGCTGAAAGATCAGTCTGACAAATTCTATCCCTGCCTATTTCTCATACATTTCATTGCCTTCATTATGGAATAAGATGGCAAAAAAAAGGGCCCTCTCTTCCCTTTCCTCCTCCCCTCTCATTCATGTCTGAGTGTTACTAGGGTTATTTTCTTCTAACAAAATTTCATCCTCCAAGGGCTTTAAATTATCTTCACTCCTGTTTTGTTACCTGCAGCTAGTATGAGTGCAAAGAATTAAACATTTCAGAATTCTTTTTTTTGTACTCTCACTTCTATCGGAAGACTCTCCTCTCAGCTTCACTTGGCGTGCTTGTTGCTGCCATGTTTCGAAATATTTATTTCAGACCTACAGTTTCTCTATTCATTAACAATATTTCCAAGTCCAGAAAATGTAAGCTATGGATGATTCAACAGAAATCTAAAACATTTCTGGGAGGGTATTTCATAGAAGAAGTCACTAGCATATTTTAAATATTGTAAAGGCAATGATTAAAGGCAGATCTTGCCTTAAATGTCTTAGTTTACCGCTAGAGTGAAGAATCTCAGAAAATCCTGGAAACATCCTCATTTTAATTTTACATATTGACTGTCCAACTGCAATGCCTTAAAAACCTGAAGTGAGGCTGGAGTTATGCTGCAAACCTGTTTAAATGTGAATCACAGGCAACTTTATCTGTGCTCCTGACACTGATCTTGCTGCAATTAAAGAAGAGTAGCAAGAGCTTTTAGGGCACGATTCGTCTCATCCTAATGCAGACATATGTAACAGGACACATGAATCACCTGCTCCAGGTGCCAGTGTTTCTCTATTGATTGAGAAGAGAGCCTTGGATAACTGCTCGGGTGTTAGCTTCTGCACTGCAGGCACTTGAAGTTAAGTAATATGAACCACAGCCCAAAATGATAGCTAGTCCTTGCAAAGAGACACAAAGGCAAAGAGTAATGAGTTGATTTACCCAAATAAAAATGGACATCAGGGCCAAACCCAGGGAAACAAAAATCTGCCAACCTACCGCTTAACTCCCTACTGACTAGCCCACCGATCAGGCTGTACGCATGTTCTTTCTTTCTTTCAAGAAATGAGACAGACTTCGCATTCAAAGGGAGAGCTGGTGATGGGTAGTGATTAAAACCATCAAACGAGACCATGATCACAGTTCCTTATTCTGTATGTTGCAGGATTCTTGACATAAAGATTTGAAGATACGTTCCTCTAAAATGGGGAGAAATTTTGTTTTCCCTCAGATTCTAGAAGAGATTTTATGCGGGTCTGTACAAGGTAGAAACTTGTATCATCTTAATTGTATTTGGTTATCATTTTCTGCACAGTTTCATTTCTGCTTTTGTTGTTTGTTTGTTTCCCTTTACCTTCCTTGTTTTCTCCCATGCTTGCCTCAGAATATGCCACTGTCTAGTACAGTTTCACTATTAAAAGCCCCCCCTTTATGGCTTGCATTGCCTCCCAGTGGAGATAACATAAACTGTACTATTGTCTTTGAGAAGACCCTTTACATACTTCTCTTCAGATAATTTGATACTTTGAATTGTTTGCCTTTAGATATGAAATTAAGTGTGAATACCTGAAGGTTTAGTGTTTGAAATAATGGTCAAATGCGGCTACAATTGGTTACATTTAATTTTTTGTACCTACAAATTTTATTTAATTGAATTATCTGGTGAGCTTGGTTTCCATGAAAGAGTTATAACCTTGATATTCTTCAAAAAACACATCACAGTTTGATCTGCAGCTATCTCCTGATTCCACATAGTGAAGAAAACTAGGATATTTGTCTTTGAGTGGAATGCTGAAAATGTACAGTTGGGCAGAAGAACAAACCAGAAAAAATGTGCTGTATAATTTATTACTTGGCAGTTTAAGTCTCAGTGAGATTTGAATAAGGTCATCAGTATAGTATATGTTGAAAATTATTTTATTGCAAATTATTTTGTTTTAAATAATATTTTGTTTTGAAAAACACTCTATAGAGACCTTAAATTACCTGTCCTAAAAACACAATGTTGGTTTGCTTATAAAATACCCAATAAAGGTTTTAATGCTACTGCAGGCTGTGTTGGTTTTGACCTTCAGCCTTACCAAGGAACTGTTAAAAACTCTATGTTCTGCTTTATTTTTCTTTCAGTTGTTTTGTTGCTATCCAATGTAGGCAACTTCCTGCTTTAAACCTTACAGTCACACTCCTTTATTTGGGAGAGGGAGAATACCTGGCACAGTTTGGTGGAAGATTGTGAAGTAAAGGGAAGAAAGGCAGGAGAAGGGTCCTCTCATGGTTCCTCAACACTATAAAGTACAGGAAGAGATGTATATGCATGTATGTCTTCAGCTGGGACAGAGAGATCACTCACTGCAGACAGGAAATAGAAAACTATCTTCTTTTTCTGCTCTGCTTTCTGTGCTTGCCCCAGCTGAAGGAAAACTGAGAACACTCTGCAAACAACATTTGCTCATTTGGAGGTTGGGGGTGTTTGTAGAGCAAAAACTTTTCCATTTTTTTTCAGCTATGTCTTTGGGTAGGGTCCCACTGCATAGTGAGATGAGTTTTGTCCTGGACCATCTGTCCTGATGCCCTCGGGGCAGCAACTGCAGGAGCTGTGCTTTGCCTCTAAGAGGTGGAGAGGAAAAGAGAAATGGCCTGGGTGGGAGGCTCTGGCACTGTACTATTGCTACGGGTGTCCTCTGTCAAGTGCTGGAGGCTTGGAGGAAACTTAGTGATGTCACTGAGCTTTCACAGAGGGGAAATCAGATTGAAGTGCCCCGTTCTGCTGCCCTCCAGCTGCCTGCTTGTATGGGCAGCTGCTTACATTACATGCACCTCAAGCTGTAATTACATGCAAATATTTGCTCATATGTTAATACAACACATTTCATTCGTGTATGCATTATTAAATATAAATGGGAAAGTTCAATTTTAGAATGGCAATGGGGCCTTTCACACAGCACGTTTTTGGAAGGCTGTCACATGCTGAGCGGGTGACGTCACACTGCCTTCAGCTTCAGAGCTCGTGCACCTGCCAGACGTATGGTGCAGTTATGTGCAAAAGCTGCTTTTGGAGTTTCTCTCCAGCTCCTGACCCCTCTGCTGAGGGGCACTGTCAGGGCAGCTGCAGCACAGCCTCCCAAGGGGTCTGGGCTGAGCCTCTGAAGGCCGTGGCAAGGCCTGCAAGCAGCACTCGCTTCACCTTGTGTCCTGGGTGCCTGGCAACGTCCGCGCTGACCTCCCCAGGTTGCCATGGTGACACCTCTAGTGCAAGTGTCACTAGGAAGGCTATCGGAAATGATTTTCTCTTCAGAAATGAAGTTCTGGTGATGCTGACCTCAAGGAATGGGCAATTTTGTTGCTGTCACTGAGGAACTGTGCCTTTTAGAGATGAGGCAGCTGACTGAATTTGTCAGCAGCCAGTTGCCAGCTTTAAAATACATTCGTACTCAGGATGGCAGTCCCTCAGAGGTGTCCCAGCTCCTCTTGGCTGGAGCATCCTTAGCAGTGTGTCCCCAGCCCTTCATGGATGCCCATTTATTCCTTTTGTTTCTCCAGGGTGCAGGCCTGGCTAAAGCAGCTCCTGGATGGTGCAAAGTGGTTTGTGACTTCTCAGCTCATATCAAAACTGTACTTCCCAGCTGGATTAACTTTTGCACCTTTGTGCATTATAAGCACATGGCTTTGTCAGCCTCCTCACACCAAGCCTACCTCCACATCTTTGCCTTGACCTTGTCTGAGCCTTTCCAAGGTTCACAGCCATGATGCCATTCAACAAGCTTTCAGGGAAGATTTCTTCTTGCAGCCCAACACTTAGTCATCCCCTTTGCAGACCAACTCCAACTGGAGTTCTAGGATTTGTGTTTTTCTTAACTCTAACCTTAGAAACTGGCTCAAATACAGCTCTAACCGTAATATAAATACACAGATGCACCCCATGAAAAGGATGGGCTGCAAGAAGGATTTCCTCTTGAGAACTTACTTACAAGGTCTGTGGCTGAAAGATATGTGCTAAAAAGCTGTTGTCAAGAACGTTGTTTATGTGTAAGGTTATTGTGATGGGTAGAAGTTGCAAAAGAGGTGAAAAAGTAGGAGCAAGCTACAAGGTTTTGGGATAAATGTGTCCTTCTACCTAGGCCAACAGGGATGTAGCTAAGGCTCAGCCAAGGTCAAGATGTAGGGCTCCAGTTGGAGTATCAGTACAAAGAGAATGTTGAAGAAAGGGATGGGCTGCAAAAATTTCAGCAGTGAACCTGTACAACAGGATAAAGGCTCATGGTGCTGCAGTAGGGTTTCAGGCCATGACAGGAACTACAGCTAGGATAAGGGATAGAGTTAGGAGAGAAACAAAGCCTAAGGCTCCAGATGGAGTAGGAGTGCAAAAGGAAGATGGGATGCAAAGAGAAATCTACACTGATAATTTCATCAAGAGGAGCGTAACTGGGGGCCTTGGGATAGGTCTGAGGCAAGGCCAAGACCTTATTTTAGAGTTGGACTAGTTTTAGAGTTAGTATTAGGAGAGAAACAGTACCTATGGCTTCAGTTGAAGTGTTGTTTCAAAGAAACTGCTAAAAAAAGTAGATGGCATAGTCAAATCATTTGTGGGAAATTCTTCAATTGTGCCATAGATGGCAGTATGAAGAATAGGTTCTGCAGAGGCCAAAACCTTGCTATACGTCATCATCTTGGGTAACCCCTATCAAAAGTTGCCCAGCCATAGCCCTGCTTAAATAAATTTCAGAGGACTGTTTTAATGTTATGCAGTAATATTTATGTTTCTGAACATTATATTCAGAGTATTCATGGTATTTCTAATGGTGCCTATTTTACCATGCTATTTTATTTTGATGATAGTGAATGATGAGCTATCTGTAAATGCCAGTGACCTCTGCATTCCAGTGGTGTTAGGATGCAACTTTTGTGGAATTCTTGCCTAATGCAATAATAATGAAATATAGAGTATTTCCACAGCACTTCTCAGCTTCACAGAGCTTCACGAAGATAAATCAAGTTATACTAATTTTCTTATAATGAGATGTTTTAATAATTAATCTGACCAGCACTTTTGTAACTTGTATGCTCACTGTGAAGATAATGATTGTAGCCAAGCCCCCAACTAAAGCAGAATGTGTGAGTAACTCAGCTACCACCTTGGTAGAGGCTCTTGTATGCCAATAGGTCTCTTCAAGTTATTGCTGCTGCTCTAAATGTTGCCTGTACAAAGGAGCCATAGGTCTGTGGTGGCAGATCAAGCAAACAGTGATTGCAACAGCTGGACAAAGTCTGTGAAGATAGGAAGCAACTGGAAAGGAAGAGAGAAGAATTCCTGGATGAAAGGAGCTTGAGAGTTTGCGGGGGAGAAAAAGGATCTCTGTGTCATGGATTCTAAACTATCTCACCGAGGCCCTTGGCAATTACATTATCCTCTTGTTTCCTTTTACAGGAAAGTACTGAGTCCAAATATAGTTGTTTCTCATCTAAATTAGGTATTTGTCTTCTCTCTTGATTAAGAGATATTTTTTTTGAATCATTCAGTTACATCGTTGGTGGGGTTTTTTTTGTTTGTTTGCTTGCTTTGTGATTGCTACATTTGTATAACAAAATATTTCTGCATGTCTGCATGGTTCAGTCATTTGCTTTGCCCTGAAAGCAGGTGATCTGTTAGTGGAGCAGTGTGCTTCTAATTACACTTCAGGGGAAAAGCCTTGCTTCCACCATATATTTCAGGATAAATGACAACAAAATATCTTGAAGAAGCACAGCCAGTGGGTAAGCAAGTGCTGAGTTAAAAAAAAAGATTTATAATCTGAGAGGAATATGATAGAAAAACTAATGAGAAGAAAATGCAAAGATGGCAAATGAACAGAAACAAAGAGGTTCATTCTCTGGGAAAAAAAGAAAAAAAAGAAAAAGGGAGAGAGAGAGAATGAACAGCAGAAAAGAACAGTGTGAAAATACAGTGAAGTGGAATAAAATGGACAATGACCAGGCAGCAATAGGCAGTGAAGGAAGTAGAGACAGTTGACAGGACAATCCAACTACAGAACACCAAGTCGAGATTAGGAAGTATGAAGAGAGACAGCCATAAGAATGGTGAAGACACTACCAGGAGAAAATAATTTAGGTGAGAAAATGCAGCAACAGACCAAAGGTAAGTTGATTATTTTACTATGAAAGACAACATTTTCTTAACCTGGACATCAGCATCACCAACTTTGATGTATCTGCTGAAGAACTGGCCTAAGTTTTACTTTCATGCACCTCAAAAATACAGTTCTTATGTGGAAGCTCCTATGGTAGACTTGTTAAATTTGAAGCAGTTATAAGAAATATCCTGTCTTGCAGCTCATAAGAACTGTAATGTTCACAACAGACTACTGTTTATACTTGCTACGCAAGAGCTTTTGATGCTTTGCATCTTGAAAGTTATGCCTGAGGGAAGAATATTCCCCTCAGTCATTAATTTATTCTGCAATTAGAATCAGAATCACAGAAACACAGAATGGCTGATGCTGGATGGCACCTCTGGAGACCACCTGGTCCAACCCCTGCTCAAGTGCTGACAACTAGAGCAGGTTGCCCTGGACAACATCCAGATGCTTTTTTGAAAATCTCTTATCAGGAGACTCTAAAACCTCTCTGGGCAATCCGTGCCATTGCTCAATTGCACAGCACAGAAATGCTTCCTGATGGTCAGATGGAACCTTCTGTGTTCCAGTTTTTGCCCATTACCTCTTGTCCCGGCACTGGGCACCACTGAAAGAGCCTGGCTAAATGATAAATAGAATAAAAAACTTACTGCCTTGAACGCCATTCCTGAGAGATCACAGCCTAGTTCCAGTAAAGCTGGTAATATCAAAGGCTGTCATTTTAAAATACATGTGTCCAAAGCTCATAGACCTTAGTCATTAAAAACTGAAAGACAATGATAATTCCAACAATTTAATCATTTCTATAAAAAAGCAATAATTTCTATACAACAAGAAGATAACTGCATAGCAAAATAGTTGACTCATTGCAATATATATACTGCATTTTATGAATGTACCACTGACACACATTACTAAATAAAATGCCAGAACCAAACTATTTTTAAACTCCTCTGATGAATACCTTCTTTTATAGAATTATTATTTGAATGTATCTAAATTTCTATAGTCACAATATTTAGTCTTTTAATAATCTATATCACTCTTACTGCTTTCTATCAATCCAAACTCAAGGCGCACATCAGCCAATAAATATTTGAAAAATTTCCATTGAAATATCTTACCAGCTACTGTGTGATTGTAGAAATGCTCTGATAGGATGTACGCACAGCTCTAACTCTGATAATCAAAGCCTGCAAATAATCTACAGATTGTAATGTTTGGCTAAAATACTTAAGCATGGTTTGATACTTAAAGGAAGTAGTTAAGTGCTTTATACTGGTTGATAAAGGCTACTCTGGCAGATTTTTCACTGAAAACTAGGAAGTTAAGTCAAAATGTGCACAGCTCTGTGCTGCCATGGCAAGAATGTTCACAGTACATGAGTTTGTTTGAAGCTGTCTCACACATCTCTACTCTACCTGTGGTTTGAAGGATTAGCACACTCATTAGTTCACACTGTTGAAAAAAAGGACAGGAAAGAGGGAATATGTGTGATTTCCTGGGAACGTTTAACTGTGAGCAGTGAAAGCCTGGGAACAGCCATAGCAGAGGAGGTTAGAACTAATCTCCTCTGTTATATGTTTTATTAACACCTATCAATAAAAGTTAAAAAACAAATGTCAGGAGGTGAATGAGTTGGATTTCAGCTTAGCGTGTGGTCTGTGCTTGTAGGCTGCGAGAAGCATTTGGATTATTGCTTCTGGACTTTGCCAAATTCAGCTTTTAAGATGTGAAACTGAAGAGAACTTGACATGGGTGATGGAAGAGTAACAGCAAGTTTATTGAAAGTTATAAGGCAGCTGCAAAGCTTGGCTTCAGTCCTGTAGAAACTGCAGTAACTGTTCCAGCAACAGATGGTCTCAGTGCTTTCATTTATTCAGGGACTGTTAGTGTGTACCTGCCCATTTCTGTCTGTAGTGGAAGGATGTTACGAAGACACAAGAACAATTGTACTGGGTCAAAGATACATCCAGCCTTGTATCCTGTCTGACAGTGGCCATTGCTCTCAGAAGAAAAGCAACAAGAGAAGTTCCAGAGGAAGATCCTTTTCTCAGTATTTGTCTGTGCCTGCAGCAGTTTGGTTTAAATATTTCCTGTCAGTTAGCTCCATCATCTACATTACTCCAGTTCTTAGTTTTTTTGTTTTTTTGTTTTTGTTTTTGGGGGAAACTGATATTTTCCAGTGGAAAGTAAAATGAATGTTATTTTTGCTAACTGCCCTTCCTCCACCGTAGCAGAGTTGCATGCGGCTGAATCCACTTGTGATACCTTGTGATACTTGTGATATCTGTGAGACTGCAGCTGTTGGGTAATACTGCAAGTGCTCTGAAAAGCTGAAGACTTACTGGCCAACTTCCCAGGAACTGTGCAAGTAATGAGCAAAAGGATGTAAACCTCACCAAGCCAAGCCATCTGTAATTCAATTGAATACTCAGCTAAGGGTGAGCTAATGTAATTTCAGTTGGGCTGACCCAGTATTACTCTGCAAGAGTGAGGATTGTAGAATCACATATGTAAGCTCAGTCAAGCTTTTGGGGAAAAATCTAAGTCCTGTTGACTTACATGAGAAATAAGAGTGTGTTTAAGAGAAATGCTGTGCAAGAAATACTATCAGGAATATATATTCAACTTTCAGACTTTCAGACTTCTACTCTACATCAACCTGCTTCATAATCATAGAACTGGAAGACTTTCAGCAACTTTTAACTTTTGTTAATTTTTTCTTTAAAATCATAAAAATACTTTGTGTTACATTATCCTAGTTTAGCTTGAAGGTTTTTCTTTTTATAATAGTTACTGGCAGTCTTGCTAAACTGTATCCTAAAGGGATACTAGCACTTGAGCAACTGAAGCTCCGGAATACATGGCTTCTCATAAGTTCAATGTCAATGACTAAATGTAGATGTATTACCAAGGGAATTATGAGTAAACCCTTGCTAGTGAGGTTCACTTCGTTGACTGGTGAGATGCCTGCCTGATGTGCAGGGCCATCATGGGCCAAGAGGCATGTTCTGCCTCTCTGCTGCTCACATGCCAAATAGGTTCTCCTGCCGGCCTCATGTGTGGGCCATTAGTTACATATCCTATCCGATATGCCTATAAAGCAGGGCAAAGATCTCTTGATGGACTGTGGCTCAGAGGCAAAATACTTGAAATGCTAGGCAGAGTGCCAGTGTTTGCAGTGAGTGCTGAACAATCATCATGAAAACATGCCATGAATTATCACCAACAGCTTTTCTCAGCATGGGAGCTAAACTTCAGAGGTAGAGACTGGCAAATCACCACACATCTCTGTAAAATTAATAATTTATCATTCTGTATCAGGAATCAAACATAGGGTAGGACCAACGGTCAGTAGGCGAATTCCCCTAAATAGAGGACTACATCCAGATGGACCAGACACTGTACCTGAGAATCCAGACTATCACAGAATGGGGAGAAAAACTAAAGAGGGCAGCTTTTGGCTCTGTGCTACTGAGATGATTTCTAAATTACTTAGTAAGGAAAACCCACCTGATGGTGGAATGCTCACTCTTAAGCCAAGGTCATGAAAGTCATACAGGAGGAAAAAAAAATTATAGACTTGTCAAAGGCTGAGGCTGTGGAAGACAAAGTGGTTCATTAATTCAAATGTCCTCACGCTATCTCTGTCACAGTATCAAGATTGACAGGGGGGATTTTCTTATCACTCTGCTTAGAAAAGGAATTGAATAGCTCACAAACTAGTTTGATACAATCAGTTCTACAAACAGCCCAGACCAAACTGCTGTTTTACATTAGAAGGTAGATTCTCTTCCTCCTAATGACTAGTCCTATTTCACCCAAGCCTCCTTCAGTGCATTTCAGAGACTATAATTTCTGATTGTATCCAGTTCCGGGGTACATGAAAGACATGGACCTGCTGGAGTGGGTCCAGTAAAGGGTGGTGAGTATGATCAAAGGGCTGAAGCACCCCTCCCATGAAGAAAGGCTGGGAGAGCTAGAGTTGTTCAGCCTGAAAAAGAGGAAGCTCTGGAGAGACTTTATTGCAGCTGTACAATATACATGGGAGACTTATAAGAAAAAATGGAGAAAGATTTTTTACCAGAACTTGCAGTGACAAGACAAGAGGCAACAATTTAAAGTGGAAGAGAGTAGATTTAGATTGGCTATAAGGAAAAAGGCTTTTTTCTGTGTGGGTGGTGCAATACTGGAACAGGTTTCCCAGAGAAGCTGTGGATGCTCCATCTCTGGAGGTGTTCAAGACCAGGTTGGATGAAGCCCTGGGCAGCCTGTTCTAGTAGAATGAGTCCCTGCTCATGGCAGGGGAGTTGGAACTGGATGATCTGTAAGGTTCCTTCCAACACAAATTATTCTATGCTTCTATAAGACAATTCTGACTCTGCTGTAACTGAACTGCTTGGGTTGGGTTCAGTTTACTAACAAAATTGTTAAGGTATACCTAAGTTGTAGGTATGAGTACGTAGGTGACCACATGTAAACTAAGTGGTTTCATTCCCACAAGAGGTGATGGAGACCGACTGAAACAGTCTGTGTAACTTAAAGGAGATTCAGTCCACCCCAGAAGGTTCCCCATTAGTTATTCCTATAATAGACATTTTATGGCTTGTCAGATGAACTTCTCTTTCAAGACAAAAGAACGAATAGAGGGTTAATCCCCTGGTCAAATGCCTTCCTCAAGTTTTACTGTGCCTAAACAGGTTAATGGTGGAGGAGAAAATTTTCCTGTTGCAGACCTTTAATTCCAATAGAGATTATGGCAACAGACTGATCCTCAGGAGATTCTTTCTGTGCCGACAGTGGATTCAGTCACAGAACCATACTTTGTTCATGTCAATGTTATGCTGGTTTCAGTCTGATGGGGCACTGCTGGGCACTCCTCAGAGAGCCACCCTGCAGCCCCCTCACTCCCAAAACCTCACCACTTACACCCAATACAGCTATCCCTCAGATCTTCAATGTTTCCTGCATAATGTGCTTTTCTAATGGCTACTCCCATCAGGAGATTAAATTTTTTTTCATATTAGCACAAATATTCACAAAGACAATGCTTTATCTGGTCCAGGGCAATCCCAGGTATTTATACAAACTGGGGAAAGAAGTACTTGAAAGCAGCCCTGCGGAGAGGGACTTGGGGGTCCTGGTGGATGAGAAGCTGGACATGAGCCAGCAGTGTGCGCTGGCAGCCCGGAAGGCCAACTATGTTCTGGGCTGCATTAAAAGAGGAGTGGTCAGCAGGGAGAGGGAGGTGGTGGTCCCCCTCTACTCGGCTCTTGTGAGGCCCCATCTGGAGTACTGTGTCCAGGCCTGGGGCCCCCAGCACAAGAAGGACGCGGAGCTGTTGGAACGAGTGCAGAGGAGGGTGACCAAGATGATCAGAGGGCTGGAGCACCTCACCTATGATGACAGGTTGAGGGAACTGGGCTTGTTTAGTTTGGAGAAGAGAAGGCTCCAGGGAGACCTCATTGTGGCCTTCCAGTACTTGAAGGGAGCGTATAAACAGGAGGGGGATCGATTGTTTGTGAGGGTTGATAGCGATAGGACAAGGGGGAATGGTTTTAAGCTGAGACAGGGGAGATTTAGGTTAGATATTAGGAGGAAGTTTTTCACACAGAGGGTGGTGACGCACTGGAACAGGTTGGCCAGGGAGGTTGTGGATGCCCCATCCCTGGGGGCATTCAAGGCCAGACTGGACGTGGCTCTGGGCAGCCTGGTCTAGTGGTTGGCGACCCTGCACTGAGCAGGGGGGTTGAGACTCGATGATCTTTGAGGTCCTTTTCGACCCAGGCCATTCTATGATTCTATGATTCTATACACAAATACTCATTTTATATGTTTTAACTAAACAAGATTTTAAAATTTTCTCAGCTGCTCTATTTCTAGCTCATTCTATTCTATTGTATAAAACTGGGAGAGCATTTACTCTTGGCTAATGATTAGACAGGCCAGCAAAGAGGTTTGAAGGATTTATAACATGTCTTAATTGGTGATGCCTAAACATGGTTTACTGGAACAAAGGCAAGACGACAAATTCAATACTTTGAGCAGTGCTTATTAATTAGCTATAGCTACTTATTTTAAGATGACTCTGTTGTACGAGTATTGATAGTTTCCAGAGTCTATCCATTCTTTTTCAAGGTAACATGTTCAATGAAAATAGCAACTCCTGGTGGGGTCAGTACATTCTCATTTATTTTTACATTTTAATTTAATGTCCATTCAATTTAAAAACATTTGTTCTGATTTTCATTAACTGTAAGCATCATGCTGCCCCTTAAAGACATGTTATAAGCCATCTCTTAACCTTCTCACTGAAACCCACCTGATACTTGTTTGGTACAACACCTCACACAGCAATGTTTCCGTGCAAATCATTTACATCCAAGAGGGAGTACTGCATCTTCTATTCTGACCTATACCAGTAAAAGTCATTAAGTTCTATACAGATGTTCTTTTATAAAGATTTAGAGAAAAACTGCAGCTGGTAGGATGCAGAACTATGTGCTACTGGCCAAATGCTGCTAACCTGGGGCACTTAAATATCTGATAAACTGTCCCTTGTTCCTAACAGATGAAGAACAGAGAAAAATCAAAGTCCCCCAATATCTTGAATCTGAGAAAGACATTTCCCCAGCCTTTGCACGTAACAGATGGTATAAACTTAATCACTGATCAAATGATAGAAATGTGTTTTTAATAGAGTTTAACAAGCCAGGTATCTTGCACATACACCCATATGGATGGACACAGAAATTCTTCCAGAAAAAGTTTCTGATAGAAAAATTTGACCTTATTTTTAAGGCTAAGTGGTAGCAAACTCACTATCCTGTTTTTATTTTGTATTTCTAGTCTGAACGTCTTACTCTTGACATCCAGCAAAACTATTTTGTTAGCTCATTTGTTAGGTAATTAATGTCTCCAGTTATAATTTTGAAAAATTCCATGTGACCCACAAGAAAATACTTACAGGGCAGCATCCAAAACATTTCTCAACCATCTTTTCAAGAGTCCATCAATACTACAGTCCTTAATCTTGCATCAGTTCATGACCTGCCTCTGACTTCACTCGAACTGGTGGACACTGGCTATACAATCTTCTTCAGTTTGAAAAGCTCTTCTATATCTGTCAGAAAGGAAAAAAAAGATAGTAGTAAATTTCAAATTTACTTTCTTAAACCTAATTTCCTGAAAACAAATCATGAATTATAGATAGCATGTAGAGTTTATATGCGCAGCAGCACAAATCATGCCTCCAACTATTCCTGGAGTTTCTTAAGTGTCCTTTTTCATCTGACGTTTTAAGAGACATTTTCAAACATGCATGCTTGTGACTGCTTGTGTTATTTATCAGCTGCCCTCCAAAGTAAAGCAATTCTGGAAAATACCTTTACAATTTTAAATTCACTTCATTCTTTGAGTTTCTTCAGTGATAAGTTAGAAGAATGGGTGTTTGATTTTTTGTTGTTTTTGTTTTCCAATATGAATGGAATGCTTTGCTTATTGAGACTAGAATAAGGAGATTTGTGTAATTCCTCATGCTCATTTAACAAGTTTAAGATCTGAAAAGTGTGCTTACAATAGCTTTGCACGTTTCCGTCCTGCAAATACTCCTGAGTGAATCTGAGAATTATAACAGCAATACATGATGTACATAAAGTTATCTAATACATGGCATCTATCAAAAGTGTCTTTTGAGATGAGTCAGACTTTAACTTTAAGCCAAGTTGCGTGACCTTTCATTCTGATTGTGTTCTTGTCTAGTGATAGTTTCACTAACACTTGCATACAACCTTTTCCCAAATTTCTGCCATCCAAACAAAGCCTTTTAACACTTAGAGGTATAAGCAGCATACATAGTTATCAGACATTTTGTCTGACCTCTCACAAAGAAATACACTTCTTTTGCATGGTCACTATTTAGACGGTGGCATAACAGCAGGCAACCTGACTAGTGGGTGGCAACCTCACCCACAGCAGGGGATTTGGAACTAGGTGATCTTTAAGGTCCCTTCCAACCCAACCCAAGCCATTATGATTCTATGATTCTATTAACAGTGCTTTCTGCTCTGTAATCTTCTTATTTCCAGAAAACCTAACCCCTCACACATCTATCGTGTTTTTGTTGGCTGCTTAGCAGAGATTTGGTTCAATAAGGTGATATCTTTCCCATGTTGTTTCTGCTTTCATCATTTGTGTGCATCAGTTTGTGCTGTTATTGTTTCCCTATGTGCATGACTTAGTAATTATCTTCACTGACAATTCTTTTGTATCAGCTTTATCTTTTTGCATATAGAGGACTTGCTCTTTAATTTCAAAAGCTGATCTCTCCTGAGATGGACCAGAATTCCTTGATGCTTCTGAGCTGAGAAGGCAGCAAGTAATGAGACATGAATCTTGGAGGGAGAGGATGGCTCCAAGTCTTTATGAAAAGGCCTGGACGTTGACAGTGAAGGAAGCTAGGGGGAAAAAAAAAAAAGCTTCTTACTTTCCTAGGTACAGCAGTTTACAAATTTACATATCCAAATTATGTTACAGAACTATCATCCTAAATTTTGCGTAGATGTGATATCACTCCTTTGCTTTGCTGTTTCCCCACTCAGAGCTGATAGACCTGCGTTATTTCAGATTACAATGGCAATATCTGAAGTCACTTCATCTGAGAAGTGACCCACAGTTTTGCTAATTTATGAGACATCAAAATGAATGCATTCATCAGCCATGAAAAAAGCAATTTCAAAGACCTTTGCTGTGCAGAGTGAACAGAAATAGGATGATTGTGCTTTAACTCAGTGTTGGCTGATAGTTTCAAATATTTTTCAAGCATCCTCAAAAGATGCTGAAAAATAAAGCCAAGCTAAATGAATATTTTCTCCTTTGCTGCAGTTTTTATTTTCTGTAATGAAAATGGAATGATAGTACTTGTCTGTTTCTCCTTCCAAATCTTTACATTTTAAAAAGCTTTTTAAATACTTGAAAACTTTCAAAACTAAACATAAAATTAAGAGGTTAGGTAGGCCTCTCAGAACTGAATTCTTTACTCACCCTTGTTTGTAGAGACGGGTAACTGCAGCTGCAGGAGCATGCTCTGAGCATACATTTAGCAATCAGAAAACAGGAATCAGCAGTCATTTAGCAATTAGGATCTCCTAACAGTCATTAGGCTAGCAGATCTGGTTAGCTACATGGACTACAGTGCAAAGACTAAAGTACCTCTCAGTAGCCAGGAGCAGAAGGGTCAAGACTGACACCAAAGATTTACTCAAGAACAAAAGCAGCTGTTCATTCCATGCTCGCTGTTATGTGCTGGTTCTAGCTGAGTTGGGATTTCGTAGGTGATCCTCTCAGGACTGTCCTTAGCACAGCTAAAGTAAGACAGACGTGGCATGTTCATCCACTTTTGAGGCTAAAACCAGATGTGCCATGAATTCTCCAGTCACACCTTGTGGCAGAGATATGGGTGCTGCATGCATCTCTGGAACCCCTGTTTTGCTGGAAGAAGAGGAAATGTGAAGCTGGAAGCTGTGTGAAACTTCTCACATAGGAGGACATAGCTGGAACTTTCCTAGCTGCTGGCTGATAGTGGTATGATGCCAGCTGAGTGTTGGGCTCACACACTGGTAAGTGAGGGAGAGGAAGACAGCTTGAATAATTTTACTAAAGGTCTATGTGCCAGTGCCATGCCCTGTGTATGGACAGAAGCAAAAATAGGAGTGCTATCATTCAGCCTTTGCGTGTGGATTCAAATTGGTGTAGAAGGGCCCTATCCAGATATAATTCAACCATAATAGCACTATGTAAGTAATGCACATTTAAAAGATAGCAGGCCTCAAATTAAAAGACAATTTTTGAAAATTATGTGCTTTTTATAGTTAATGTAATAGGAAAGGCAATGAGAAAATAGACCATGAATGGGTCTTATCTTCCTGTGCAAACAGATGGGCTTCTGTCAAAATGCAGGCATTGCACTCTGGCTGTAATACATCAAGGTACTCGATTCCTTGAATGTCTTGACTTTGCATTTACAACCTCTTTAATTTCATAGCATAGGTGCTTACAGGCATATCATTAAAAATAACTCATTAAAACAATGTGCTTTACTGACAGCTCGGTTTTCCCAGACCATATAAATTTATCGCTTTCTTATCATTCTCTGACCTTGCTGTTGTAAGTAGGTAGGATGAATTCATTTGACATTTACTCTTTGCCAACTTCACTTCCTGAACATCCTCTACAAAGCAGCAGATTAATTCTTCAGGGTTAAAGCGTGGTGTGACAACACAGCTGAACAAGAGACTGAGAAGATAAAAACCTCCTTACCACTCACTCCACCGGCCACTGGTATTTTTACCAGTGGCAAGATCTAGCAAGCCCTCTTCCTGTCAGCATGCATCAGAAGAGGAAAGAGACGACAGATGATTCCACTTCTCTCCTTGAAGTATCACGGCTTCAGCAACAAACTGCTGCTCACTTTGGGGTGGGACAAGGTGGAAAGGGGGGGCAGTGCTTTTGAAGGACTGTGCAATTATGCACAGATCATTGCTCAGAGCCTTCCCTAACCTCAGAACAAACACTGTGTGCATGCGCATGATTTGAATGCACCTTAACATAAGAAAAACAAAAATAAAAATACAGATGGGAACTAATGGAAGCCATTCTAACAGAAATAGCAGTTTGATGCAATTTGAAAACTGCTGAGGTGCTAGTAATGATACTCCTCATTTTGTCTTTCTAATTTTGCCTTTCTAATTTTGCCTGGGAAAGGAACTGCAATATGTAATGAACTATTAACAATACTGTGGAAAGAAAACAACACCCACTCTGTCTGATGTTTTGCCATGAAGATCGACTGGCTACCAACACAAAGCTTTTCAGGTCACTGTGTTCCATATTTTCCTCATGAAGTGCACTGTACACTTTGGTCACTTGGATAAATCTGTGTATGCAGTTTCCTGATAAATTTTTTATTTTATTGCCTAATAAAAGGGACTTTAAAGATCACGTGGATCTGTAATTGAAGATCCTAGGCTTAAAGAGAGAACAATTTTATAGCAGCACAAGGGATGTGGTATTTGTTCTGAGAGTATCATATTTTTTTGCACAGCAGATGCAGAACAAAGAGATGCTGAGAATTCTTTTGCAGACAGATGCCAACCAGCTCTGGTTCAGTGCTTAGGAATAGGAATACAACCACAGACAGGGAGCCTTTGCCAGGCCGTGCTGTGTGCAAGACCAGCTGCCCTCCTTCCAGCCCCTGAGCAGCGGGGTCAGCCAGCTTGGCTACCCACCTCCTGCAGCAGCAGCTCTGAGGGGCACGTGGCACCCGTGGGCAGCACAGCACTGACCTGACCGGGCTGGGACTTTGATTCAGCCTTGGGCTGCCCAGGGCAATTACGTAAAAGAGGATATATTTAATCACAGACAGGAAGTGTGTGAATTCTGAGCTCATATGATGTATCCTTTAACAAAATGCATCAAAGCTAGCCTTCGTTACCTTAGCTTGCTAGCCTTCGGCTACATGTTTTAAAGGTTCTGCTGTCCAGGGTGTAGTTGATTGATGAGGAATTCCTCCATATGTTTTCATCTGTTATGGGATATTTAATTTTTTTTTAAATTGATATATACTATACAGGTTTGTGACTACCGGAAGGAGGAGAGTTTGTGCTGCATCCTTTTTTTTTTTGCTATCACAGTGTACCACCTTGTGTTAGATACATTTATTTTGAGGAGAGCATAGATTTATGCCCTAGATCACATATAAACCACATATTTCTCAGTAAATAAGATTTGGTTACTTTGTATTTCTCCAGAATTTTCTGATCCAGTCCTGTTCTGGAGAAATCTTGACTGATTCGACCTCGTAAGCTAAAAGATGAAAAGCTGCAGTTTCAAAATGACTTAAATGAAATTTGTAGAAATGGGGAAATGTTAGTTAGATTACACTTTGACTTTTTTATTATTCCAGTCAACAGCTGAAAGGAAATATTTGAAGGGAGAAGAATATCCCTTCAATACCCTTTGCATGAAAAGGCACCAGCCTGGTAACTTTATCTGAAGACAAGATGATACAGTGCCACACAACAGCATTCAATATGAAAAATTTATGTCTCAGATCAGAGACTGTAATTAAAGTGGAGACTGTATGGACTGGGCATCAAACAGAAATGTAAGATTAAAGAGGATTAAAGATGAAAAAAAGGAAATTACTGAAAGATCTGTTTTAGAGTCTTTTCATTAGAATCATAGAATCACCAAGGTTGGAAAAGACCTCTAGTCCAACCTTCCACCTATCACCAGTATTTCCCACTAAATCATGTCCCTCAGTACAACATCTAAATATTTCTTGAACACCTCCAGGGTCAGTGACTCCACCACCTCCCTGGGCAGCCCATTCCAGCACCTGACCACTTTCTCCAAGAAGTGTTTCCTAACATCCAGCCTGAATCACTGCAGTGTATGTGCAGTGTAGACGGCACTGCCGCTACCCAGGATGGGAACTGTATTTTTGTGACAAGTGAAAAAGATTATGAGGCTGCTGTAAGGAATGGGAAGTCTTTCACAGGACAGCAGTTAGAAGGGATTCATTTCTTTATCACGGTTAAACAAAAACTGAGGGCACAGGTTAATGTTTTTATAAATATAGTTTGGGGAAAATCTAAGACAAATGGTAGCGTGAACAGAAGAACATGTAAGCATAAATTCACTGAAAATAATTATAGTCTTCGAATTCAAAGAGTATCTCTGATCATAGGACCAGCGAGGAGCTAGAATAACTCACAATGAGCAATAACGGAGACAAAAGAATACACACAGCTAACTGCTTTCATGTTAATGTAACAGATATTGTCCACTGTCCCCATCAGTAAGTGAAGTACCTTATCACCCAGAACGGTATAAAACCCAGCTTTTTCCCAGGTACACAGCAAATATAATTGAGTGTTTTCTCTTTTGCTGGTGTCATTCATAACTACCTTCTTCTGACAAATATTAGCATTAAGATTTCTTCTATCCCTTACACATTTAAAAAACAGGCTTATGTTGTATTTCCCTCTGCTAGCACATTTTCCTACCTGACACCTTGTTCTCCTTCATAATTTCTCATTTAAAACAATCTCAAGACATTTGTTGTGTCATTATATTTTATAGTCTTGATTCTATCTTAACTATCTGCTTCTCTGAGAAAAAGATCTCCAAACGTGTGTTTTGGTGATGCAGTTTACTTCCTAATAAAATCAACTGATCAAACCATAGAAGTAGGGCAATGTAGGTGGGCAGCAGGAGGAACAAGCAGCCAGAGACTGGAGCTTCTTTTGTTAGCATCATCCTGCAGGAGGCACGATCCAAGGCTATGTGGGTACTGAGCATTGCCACTATGAGTTCCGTGCCAAGACAGCAAAGAAAGACAACAAACTTCCCCATCTTTGCCTGCCAGTCATAATGCCTACCCTGGCACTCAGAAAATTAATGTGATTCATCTCGAGTTAGAATAACTGCACCCTAAAATAGTTTGCAGATTATCTCCTGTGCTGCTTGTTCCATGCTGTGGTTGGGAGTGTTTTGCTGGTGTCTACCAGTTCCCTGCTGATGCTGCTCACCGTTCACAGTTGTGCCCAACTCACTCCCTTTGAATGCAAACAAAGATAGAAAAACAGACCCCAAAAACCTCACATAGACCTGTGGCTTAAAGGACATTACAGTAGCATCCCTGGCTTTTCATCTTCATCTAGGCATTCAGGTTCAGCAGCACCCCACCAGTGTGCTGGTTTGTGCCATGCACTGAAACTGGTCTTGGCTCAAATAATATTTTTCTCTCTTTTCCAACTTTTGGCAAGGTTATTTTTATTTAGCTCCAAGCCCTGACCTTTTTTTACCATATAACCTCAGGAGAGCTGTTGTCACACATGAGAAGGAGAGCCAGAAGGAAATGTTGCTGGATTGGGGCTGCTGCTACCACAAATGCCCACGGATCACCATGGTAAATGAGAGGATTGGGCTCTGACAGGGACCACATTCACAGCCCCATCAGCAGGGCCCCATGCCCAGGATCACGGTCTGAACTTCCACAACCTCACTCTGGGCTCTAAAAATTGCCTGGTATGAGGAACAAGAGGGATTATACTGCTCCTACTTCTTCAGTGCAAGTTGCCCCTAGCATTCAGTTTATTCCTTTTTTCTCACTTGCCTCTGCCATGTTTCAAGCCCATAGGAATCTTTGAGAAATAAATTTTCTGAATTTCCCAAAAAATGTACTTAAGTGTGCTGCCAGCTTCAGCATCTCCTGGGGGTTCTCATTAAAAATGCACAAGTTGGTGATCCCTACTTTGAAGTCCTTGCTCTGCAAACCCAAAACTATGCTCCAAAATCCAGCTAACTTCATATTGACCAAGAAAGAGAGGAGCCCTCAAGAATTTCTGAGAAAGGAATCAATCAGAGCAAGGTGCTTTGTCCACTTGCTGTAAAATCACTTCCCCTCACAGAAACAACCATTCGGGTGTTGCTTACATGACTGATTTGCCAGCGAAACCACACGATTGTCTCTGCCCAGCGAGCCGTGTGACTTTGGTGTGGCAAGTCAAATGTGAGGGACCCTGCAAAAATGTAACCCCTTAGACTGAATAAACTGTGCAGCCTTCCATTTGTTTGTCTGGATCCATGGCACATGCTGTTAGCTCTAACTTGCAGTCAGTGATCTATTTGAAGAGTTAAGCTGTACATCCAGGAAACGTGCCACAGGGAAGAGATTATGCCACCAAGGCAGCATTTGCAGCAGTCTGCTCGTTTAAAACAGATATTAATCAAAGCAATTCTATCAGTTCCTTGAGGGCAGTGGACTATGCTCCATCAGGTGTTGCTCAAACTAGTACTGGCCATCTACATTGTCAGCTGTGTACACAAGGGCAGCTCGTGCAATTCCAGCAGGTAATGAAATGGCCAAGTGCACATATAGACAAAGCCAGGGTGCTCCGTCAACAAAATGTCCATCGAATTTGAGTTTGTCAGAGGCATTCTCCTTTTTTTTCCTCCCAGAGGAACGTTACTGCCTGCTGTGAGCTATACTGATTATTTGAAGGGTGAGAAAAATGGTTTAAATCATCACATTATATACATAAGAAAGAGAATGTGGAAACCAAACTAGATTTGTGCCTCATTAAATGCCACTGACCTTAAAATGCACATGCTTCTGCCACACTAGTGTTGCTAACTGTGCCCCCGTGCATCACGCTGTCAGTTAGAGGATGAGCTTCCTGAGGTGGCCATAGGTCACACACTTTGTTCACTTGGCAATAATTTCAGAGATCATTGTCCAGCAATCATTTTTTGTCATATATAATAAACCAAAGAGCAATAAGCAACAGTTATGCAAGCCAGTTTTTCATTGCTGCTTTTTATTTCTGTGGGCTGCTGTGCATTTGGCAAACATTTAACCCATTTAACCTTCAAAGTTCTTGTCTCATTCACCCACATTAGGAGAGGATAATGAGTACTATGGACTCTTAAAAATGCTGCACTGAAAGCTGTGCCTATTTTACCCTTATTTACGCTCACTCATCCTTCTTGCAGTTACATTTTGGAGGAAGGCACTGTTCAATAAAATTTACCATTACATAATTTATCACATTGAGATACAGGTGACATTTAGCTGTGCTCTGTTTTGCCTTTTCTTGATTGTTTTCTGCATGGAAAACATAAAACTACTTTTACTTCTTTTACCTCCTTAAATATGATTGTTTTGCAATACTTCAGAAAGCTCAAGTACTTTAATAAATTGATGATATCTCAGGTTAAGATGTATTTCTAACTTAGATGACTAAAAACGTGTCTTTTTGTTTTTTATTTCCTTTGTATGATTGCTCAATCTCACTGTCTCCCTGGGGAGGGAAGGGGAGGGGAGACTTGGAGTCTTGCTCCCACTGTAGATTTCAGACTCAAAATTTGGACCTTCAGACCTCCACCATTGGCATGGAAACATGCAAACAGAACATACCTTTTCCAGAAAAGGTTTCTCCTGGTGGTCTGTCTCAGAGCAAATATTCAAAGTGGGGATTACAGTGCCATGCCTGGGTTCCAATCAGCCAGCCTGCAGAGCAGATTGCTTGTTTGTATTTCACTGAGACCCTGTAAAATACCTGCAACAGACAAGGAACAAAGCCTACACCATACCATATTCTAAAGATATTTTTCCTTTATTTTTCAAGCTGAAAACTGTTACCACATAGCAAATAATATATGGTTCATTGTGCTTGCTATTCTGTCTGTTGTTCTGATGTCAAGAACCAAGTCACCCCAGTGGATCTTCTTCTTTTAGAGGCAGCTCTGTGAGGCACAGGTTATGTTACATTTATCTTTATATAAAGACATTTTTAGTTTACAGCTTAGTTATTTCAATCCTATGTCACAATTCAAAGGAAAGGGCATTGACTTGATAGTATGACACTGAAAATAATTATATCACTTCTGAGCCTAATCCATTCACAAACCCACTCTACACTTTCTTTCATTCTCTAAAATCAGCAAAATAAACAGACAACAAAAAATGAATAGTGTTTTTCTTAGCTTTATTGTTAAGCCTTTAAAATTGCTACCAGAAGCTTGCATTTGTGACAAATGTGATGCCTCATCGTCCACTTCTGGGATTTCAAGCATTCTGCTGCTGTTTTTGTCGGTCTAACTTTCTTCTAAGAGCTTCCTAAGTATCTTTTATTATAGCTGATCTGTATATATTTTTTCTCTGACTTCCAGAAACCATGTCAAGCTGACCTGATCAAATATGAAGCTGGATTCTTTGCAATAGCTCTCTCTGTTAAGAAGGTGTGGTAGAATTTTCAGTAGATACGATTTCAACCTCTTTCTGCCCTGAAATAAACTAAAGTGCTTTTTAACATATACGCAGTCCCCCGTGCTACTGGGGTAGATATCTACACAATATCTGCCTGTCTGTCTGCTTTTATCTCCACTATCTGAGTTCTTCACAAGCACCGAAGAATTAATTTTTCCACAGAACACCATGTAGTTTTGAAGTACTAACTTCATTATCTCTGTTTAATTAATAGAAAAGAGAGATTAAGAGCTAAAGCCTAAAGGCACTCAAGGTCTGTAATACTGAGCTGAAAAACATCTAGAGGCACTGAACCCAATGTCTTTTCATCTCCAGGTCAGTCAGTCCTGGGGAGAATTAGGAGCTTGTGGAACTGATCCCAAGAAACCTTTGAAGCTATCCAAGACTTAAGTACAGAAGGAGGTGGAACTTAAGTTAAACGCTTCTGCCTGTTCCTTTTCTAGTGAGCATCTACACTTGGTGGAGCAAAAATAATACATGACTGGAAATGACTGGAAAGCCCTTATCTCAAATAAATGAAGAAATAGACTTTAGGAAGGCAGAAACCTGGTTTTAAACATTTCCAATTAGACAGAACAGGGATCTGAAATCTGGTTTCCTGCCTGTCTCAGGTCTGTCCTGTTGGCAGGAAGATCCTTGCTCTTCCCCAGTATTTACCTAGTTGTTCTTAGGATTTTCAGGTAAGCATTTCTGAAGTTCACAGCAGGTCAGGGCTGTATGATTCTATCAGTGCTCGAAGCACAGTAGCTTTGTACAGACACGGATATGTGTGATGCTCAGAGATCCATGGAGCTAGGGGACTAATCAGTGCTTCCTCAAATTATCAGTGTCACCTATCTGGACTGTGGCCTTTGTTGTCAGAAAAGAGATATCAGATGCCCCCTTGTCTACAGGAACTGAACAAAGACTTTGTAGGGTGCCCTGCCTTACCCTTGAGCACATATACATAATTATCTGTGCAAGCAAAGACTGAGAGAAGGAGAATCCAGATTCCTTGAACTTCTGATGACCTTTTCCAGCCTTAATTGCTGTGAATCAATAGTGCTGTGTTTGCCAGTTGGGTGATTTTTCATCAAAATCTGGTGTACAAATTGGAGAGTAAGCTAAAACTAGAGCCTCTGCAAGAGTCACCTGTTTCTAGGTGCCTCATAGGTTTCAGCCAGGAATAGCTTCCCCTAATAATGAAAGAAAATGATATTAGAGACGATATTGTTGAGTAAAAATTAACTTTTAAAAGGTTTTTTTTAATTGATCACTGCAAAACAGAGGAAAAAACTAATGAAGCAGCTCATGATCTTTTTTCTATGCAGCCAAGTAGTTTTTGTTGATGCCAAGAACATATCATGTAAACAACCTTAAATTGAAGAGATGTAATTGCACAACATATTCAAACTTAGGCTTAGGAGAACAACTCCAGAAAAAGACATTTAATTCTGGAATAGTGCCCAAAGAATGGAGGAGAAAACCAGCAAACAGAAAATGATAAACTGGGTATGGAAGCACCAGCTGGATGTTCACTCTTTTCTAACAATTCACAGTGCATATGCTATTACTTTGCCTACTGAAAGGAACATTCCCTTTGCAATACTACATGCTTTATGACAGCCCTTTTACTGAGATGCATTATTGATGTGACTAGCAAAAATATGCATTTGAGAAGTGAGCATAGATTGAGAACAAGTTCTTTAGGAAAAGAACACAAAATATTTGCAAGATGTAGAAAAATATCTTCTAAAGTTGCTGTGTTTTTTTACTCTTTAATCCACAAAAAGTGCACAGGTCGTATGTTTCGTATATCCATTTTAAAACTTAATAACACATGAACACAATGATTTCTAAGCAGAAAGCTATCCAAATTTGCCACTTTAAAATGCTCCACTTTGGGGTTTGATACAAATTATTATTTCTCTAGGAAAAATCTATTAAAAAAAGAACTCACATAACTTATTTGGGTTATCTTGGTTATGTGGCAATGACCTTTTAAATGGGTCAGAAACAGCAGTTAAAATAAACACTGTATTTTCATTCCATGCATCCTCTGAAAAGACACTTTTGCTGTTCAGGTCTAGAATTATTTTATATCACAAATTAACATTTCAATAGCAAAGCTCAACAATTCTCATTGCCATGGTTATGTTCATCCATTGTAGGGCAATGAGAAGCGATAAGATGCTGCTTCTGAACCCAAGAGAGCGTACTCCTCCTATGAGAAAGGACAGAACTCATCAGACACAAAGGAATACACACAGATCCTTCAGCTTTTTTCCCAAAAATACTAGCCAGATCTAATTTAGCCATAGAAGTTAATTATGGTTGTTCTGCACTGAAACATTCTCCGAAGTGAAATATACTCTAGGATGAGAATCTTGTCTTGGGAAGCTACTTTTGTTTCCAATGACTACAAATGAAATAGTATGGCTGCCAGGAAGACACCCTGGACAAACAAGTTGGTATCTTAAAGAGGATGGACGCATGAAATACCCAACAAAAGGCAGGTAAGGCAAGGACGGCATGGGAAATTTGCCTCATCAGTTACAGGTTGAGTACTAGCTACAGTGTGCTTGTATCCTCTGTAGGATGTGTTTTTACATTAACAGTAGCATACCCAACTATATACACGTTATTTCTAATGCCACAGGGCTGAAAATGGTTCCTAAGAGAAGAGCTCTCTGGAGATTTCTGAGGCAACATTGTGGGTGTTATATGTGGGGAGAAAACGTTTCCTACAAGTAACTCAGCCCCTGCAAAATTGCATCTGAAAATCTTTATGTAATATTTGGCGCAGGTGGTGATACGTTTATTGCTCTATGTTCTTACTTTCAGTTACAGAAACAACTACCTTAGAAAATCATTTTTGCAGTGTTCCCCTCCCACCCCCAAAGAAATATATAGACTCATAGACTCACAGAATAACCATGGTTGGGAAAGACTTCTAAGATCATCCAGTCCAACCGTCCACCCATCACCAATATTTCCCCACTAAACCATGTCTCCTAGTACAACATCTAGACATTTCTTGAACACCTCCACAGACGGTGACTCCACCATTTCCCTGGGCAGCCTGTTCCAGGGCTTTCAGAGAAGAAACTTTTCCTAATATCCAATCTGAACCTCCTCTGGCGCAACTTGAGGCCATTCTCTCCCCCGGGCCTCCTCTTCTCCAGAAAGAGGGTATGTAAGAAGAGATCACTGTCTGCTACTAAAATAGGAATCCTCAAGGTTGGATCATAGGTGAATGAGCACCAGATTTGCTGAAAAGACTTTTCCTCAGCAAAAATGCTGTTATGATATATTTAGCTCTCCTTGAGTGATCAAATGGCTTAAACTGCTTTTTCATTTTCTGTAACAATGCTTGCATAGTCCATTTTGCCAGTAAATGATTTGGATTTGGAAAGAGGTAAACATGCTAGAGCTGTAGCAACTTCATAGGACTTCTGGCCTCAGTTCATGGTGCCCAGAAGGGCAACACAATAGGAAAGTATTGGTGCAAGTGAGACAAGTATTTTGTGATAGTTTCCTCCAAGTTAAGTTGAATGGAGAGCAAAGAGAAAGAACAGAACATGATGGAGTAATGGCTGTCTCAGAGATAGACTTGTGGATGAGCAAATTCCTCTAAGGAAGGTGGATGGAATTAGATAGTTTGACAAATGAGAAAGACTTGCCACAGCGTTTGCGCTTCTGGAAATATGTACTCAGGCTACTTTGTAAAGAGCAGCCTTGAAAGAATCCAAAATCCACGATGCATCCCTGCAACAATGCAGTGAACAGGAGGCATTCCATGTGAAACAGAAAATAGTGATGTCCACTCAAATAGAATCTGGAGAAAATAAAATCCAGTCTTCTGATGTTTTCTTTTTGTATGTTGAATTAGTACCACAATAATGCCTTTAATTTTAGTGGTCCTGCTCCAATATATAAATAAATGCATGCCACTGATATCAGGGGTTCATAAGCGAGTTTGAAACTTCTCCCCAGGAACCAGTGTGCATCTCCAATACAGAGAAAAGGGCAGGGAAAAGTCCTCAGTAAAACAAGAAGCTGTGAAAACCTCAAGGTGCAGTGTGAGCATTCAAAACCATGCAAAATCATTACATACATTCCTGTGAGCTGCTGCTGTGCCTTAACTTTGTACCAAATATTTTACCCACATCGTGTGCTGGAATAAGAGCTGCTGGCGGCTGGTTCCCTGCAGCAGCCCCAGCCTTGTATGGAGAGAGAGGAGTTCCTTGGGCAGGAGAGCCACAAGGTCTCTCACAAAACCTGATTTATGGACAGCAAGCTTTGAGCCCGACAGCATGAGGAACAGCAGGACTTGGCTGAAGTCAACGGCGTTACAGCAAGGAAGAGCTTTTCCTGGAGTCAGGAAGGTCTTCAGACATAAATGCTGCAAAAAAAAAAAAAAAAAAAAAAAAAAAAAAGAAACAAAACAGAGCTTTCAATGAAGAGAGACCTTTCCTAGGGTTGAAAATATGTTGGGAGGCTGAACAAATGCAAAAACTTGTTGACAAATTAAAGAAATGCTGTGGAAATACTCCCAATAAAATATACCTCAGTTAAAGTATTAGCAGAAATCTGTATTAACTGCAGTTTCGTGCTGGGAAGCAACATGCTATGCAGGAGTTCTGCAAAAATAATGGATCCGAGGGTTATGTTAGAGCAGGGATTAAATGAAAGTCAGCTGTGACATGCCCTCAAGAAAAAGAGCAGTGCAAGCTGAAGGTCAGCTTGTAAGGGACTGGGAGTGCAGGGGCACTGCAGCTCTGTTTTGTGTTGGCAGGGTCTCAGCTGGACAGTCACTTTTAGTGTGGGACATTAAAAAAAATCAGAAGAAAAAATTTTAGAGAAGACTAGAAAACATAATTTTTAAGGAAAAGAATTCAAAGAATTGGTGTTTAGTCTGAAGGAAATGAGTGAATTGACAATAGTCCTCAAATTCACAGGAGGCTGTGGAAGAGGAAAAGGACAATCTGCCCTAACGTTCTGGGCCGGGGCAGGAAGGCCTTAGAGGAAGTAAGGAAACTTCAGGTCACAAGAGAAGCAGAAAGAAACATCTGCCTGCAATGACTGCAGAGCACGGGCTGCTGAGGAGTCACCAGCACCTGGGTGTGTAAAAACAACTCAGGCAAAGGCTCCTACAGAGCTGATCCCATCGCGGGATGAGGAGTGGACTTCTGAGCTTCACTTCGGGCCTTTTTGTCTGTAGGTTTCTAAAAGAGCAGGCTGACTCCCAGCTGCTTTTGTTCACCATCAATGGAGATAACGTTTTAAAATAGTTTTAAGACCTTTCCTGCCAGAAAGCACCATTTTAAAGCAAAGCTGACCAGAAGCATAGTACGTAGAAAATGAGCGAGAGCCTGACCCTGAGGAAGCAGATTTTCAGTAGATTTCAGTGATTTTTATAGTCACGTTCCCACTGATCTCTGCAGGAACTTACAGATTTTACACTAATTTAATGCTAATATTCATCAAGAGAGAAAAAAGATCTGGTGAAGATTCTAGACAGACATAGGGAAATGCAAAACCTTCACTCAAGAGTTTATGGGGCAAAGAGACGCGAGGGGAATGGGAAGCAAACTGCTCTTGTTTCTCCGGCACTGACAAGAAACAGGCAGAGAAATATCAATGTTTTGTCCACGTGAAATCCTGCAAGTGCTTTGCGGCAAGTAGATGAACTTTTTGAAAACAGTTTGGAAGCCATTTCCATAAAAGCAACCGCTGGCAGTTCAATCAATAAGCGCATTTCCACCCCGTGCTGGAAGAGTACTGGTTTTTGCCTTAGGCACATAAGGCACATAACTTCAGTGGTCACTGACAGAATTTCTTTAGGCATGGTGAAGCGATGCCATTGACTTCACTGGGAGCTCCACGGGGAAGACTTGTTAAGACATTTTAAGAAATTACATGGTTTGTGCTTCAGATTGGATGAAATACTCCCCTCTAGTATTTGGATTGCAATATATCTAAGTTATTTTAGAATGTGCTCAAGATGTAACCTATTTAGTGCCCAAAATACAGAAGCTGTGTTTTTATAAAGTTAATGGCAGGTTGGTTTTGGACAACCATTTTATATCCTGTGGGTTTCAGTCACTTTTAATGACATCTACATCAAGAGGAAAAAAAAATCTTCTAGTTTGACCCTGGGTTTGTGATTTATACTGATGGATTTAAAAGAAAAAAAAAAAAGTTGGAATTCAGGCTTTTGAGTCTTAGTCTGTATGAGCAATCCATGGCTGTGGATGAAGTCAGTGAAGCAGTGGCAGCTCAGGCTTACAACTGCCAGAATCCTGTGAGCCAAATGTCTTGGTGACATTTCAGGTCTAAAAGATCATTTTTTTCAAACCCTTTACTCAGAGGAGACTGAACTCATAGTTCCTTCAGTTCATACTAAAAATGGAAAATGCATTGACCAAGATGTGAAAATTCTGCTCGTTTGGCACTGACAGCCACTGTGGCAAGTCCTGTGCTTTTAATCAGACTGCTGTGCCCTAACATTGTAAGCGTTACTGACATTCAATTAAATTAAAAGAAGGTGTTTGTGTGTGAATGAATGGAAGTATGTATGTTTATATGAATTTGTGTGTCTTTTGTGTATTGTTTTAATATGGATAAGGGTGCATATATACAGAAATAAACTATATTTTATAGATGTATATACACAGAGAATATACATGTTATACATATTTATTGCATGTGCATTTTTCTACATTTATAAACAAAGTGAGGATTGAGAAGTCTAAGATAGGAGGTTTGAAAAAAAGGTGGATTTTTTTTCTAATATGGAATTTGATACAGTGTAGTTAGAAACTTGCTTATAAGAAAGGTAAAATTTCTCTCATGTACAGAAGCAACAGGAGATGGTATTGATCAGGAGGAGAAAAAAATGTTTTCTTTTTTCATAAAAAAAAAAAAAAGAAGAAAGAAAAATACTTTAGTTTTCCATTTCAGTCTACTTTATCCATTTTCACACTTAAACCACACTGAATACTTCTGGAGCACTGCCGTTCCAACCCTTGTCACTTGGATACTTTCTTTCTGAGGTCAGACTCCAGGAAGTTTGTATAAAAGTTCAGTAAATCACAATATAGCCAGTAATAATAAGTGAATAAAATAGTTTATTTCATAGAATCCTAGAACTGTAGAATTGTAGAATCATAGAATGGTGTGGGTTGGAAGGGGCCTCAAAGCCCACCCAGTTCCAACCCCGTGCTGTGGGCTGGTTGCCCCCCACCATCTCAGGCAACCCAGGGCCCCATCCAGCCTGGCCTTGAGCACCTCCAGGGATGGGGCACCCACACATCTCTGGGCAGCCTGTGCCAGGGCCTCACCACTCTCTCAGTGAAAAACTTCCCCCTGACATCTGATCTAAATCTTCCTTCCTTTAGTTTAAAACCATTCCCCTTTCTCCATCAGTATCAACCCGTGTAAAAAGTTGATTTCACTCATGTTTATAGTCTCCCTGGAGATAATAACTAATAATTGGGAGGCCACAATGAGGTCTACCCAGAGCCTTCTCTTCTCCAGGCTGAACAACCCAAGCTGCCTTCAGCCTTTCCTCCACAGGAGATGTGCTCCAACTCTGAAAAAATACTGTATTTTTTCTCTCATATCCTGACCAGAACAATAAAATATTTTGTATTCAGACTCTGGAAATCCAGATCTAGGATAGGAGTTAGGATCCATTTCTTCTGGTAGAATGGGGCAAGATCTTGTCCCTGGTGGCCCCTGGGGTTTGCCAGGAGGAACAGGCAGGGTGCAGGCTGCAGTGCACAGGAAGAAGAGGTCGATCAGTTCATGACTCACATGGGGCCTGGAGGGGTAAAGGACGGAAGGACACAAGCACTAATGACAGTGGAGGCTGGTGGTCACGTTGTACCTTGGGTACAGGATAGAGCTTACGATTTTGTTTAAAAGTAGAAAGATATATTTTCTGTCCCCACAATGAAAGCCTTCCACAGCTCCTTATTTTGCTCACCACAAAACACTAGCACCAAATACACACAAACCAGCCCGGTCTCCAGCTTAAAAGTTAAAAGGACACTATAGCCTTTGTCTTTATAGCTGGGGGTGTGGTCTTGCTCTTTCCTACTGAGCACCAGTACTGTGCAGAACACACAGCAGTGAGCCTTTCATTCAGTGTTCAGTCTGGTGTAGACTTTGAAGGCACCTGTTCAGACCTTGCAGACCTTACTGCTTAGCTGTTCTCCTGAAAAGTAGAACAAAAATAAACCGTATAAATAAAAATATTTCCCAGTCACAAATAGAGAAATGTATTTGCTTCATTCTCCTGAATTAAGATCTTCTTCAATCCTCTATAATTTCACAGCCTTCATGTTTGCAGCTATATACAAAACTCTGGGGAATGATAATATAATGAAAAACTCACAGTTTTCCAAAAGGCCACCTACTTAGTCAAGAATTATCACTAAAACCATAAAAAGTTCCTGTTCTTTTCCAGGCTGCAGTGTGTAGAGATTCTAGCGTTGGCTTTGGTGAAAATGACTTATGAAGAAAAGGGTTAAAGTGCAATACTGCAATAAATCATGGTGTTTTTTTCCCCAAGTAACTAGCATGTTCAGCTTAGCTTCTAAGAGGCATAGAAAACTTGCAGTCAATTTACTTGCAGTACTTCTCAGACTCTCAAGGCTAAAGAGCAAGGGAAGGAAGAAAATAGATACAAGGCCATGTAACCTAATCACTTTTCTGCAGAATACAACTCATTAACTGAAGTCATTCAGCCTGGTGGCCCTGCCAGGATGGCAGTCATGTCAGCCCCACAGGAAGAAACTAGACCAGAGATTGATGGATGTTAAGTCACAAGGACAATGAATATTAAAATCAGATTTCGTGATTATAACCAAGGCAGCAAAGAGTCATTGAGCAGGTGTGGAGCTGGAGCAGGAGGGCTGGCCCTGGACTGGGTGTGGGTGCCAGGGCTGCTGGTCCAGTGCCCCACTCACACTCAACATTTTCCAAGCATTTGCATACCCATAAAGGGCTTCTATGCAAGGGAATCCACCAGAAACCTTTGGTTCCATCCTTTTTGTGTGAGAAAAATATAGCAGAAGACCTGTGCAGAGCTGCAACACTGACTCGCTGCTGGAACCAGGAAATATTTGCACTGATGAAGAAACAATGAATGAAAATTGAGAGCACAGAGGCATCTCTTCTTGTTACAAAATCTGAATAAATCTAGTACAGTTCCAGGAACAAAGGAAGGAAGGAATCAAGGCATATTCATACTTATTTGTAACTCATTTAAGCTGGTCCACAGCAATCAAAACACAAAAAGTCCAATTCATTTGACCTTCTGCTGTAAATCCAGGGCAGTTCTCTGCTCCCATCTCATGGTTCCTGCCGCACAAGTGAGCTCTGTCAGTCCACTGCCTCCACCCAGCTCTTCCAAAATCAACACCAAATTTTGATGAACAAGTATTTATTGGGGGAAAAAAATGGTGCAAGGTAGGAAATGAGACAAAGATACTGGAAAATAAACAGAATGAGATGAAAATAGCTGAGGTAGGTTGAGCACAATGCAATTCTTGGTTGGGTTTTCCTTATGAATGACAGGAGGTGTACCTTATGACTTTAGAGTTTCCCTGTTCAGGGACTTAATACATTTATACTGAATGTTATTCAAGGGATGACTTCCTTTATAGAGCTTCATTTTGATGATACCATAAAGAATTAATAAAATTTCTTTTAAAAAAATTGTCAGGCAATTTTCTAGGCAACTTTTAAACTCTGTTGCATCAGATTGGAATAATATTCTGCAAGATAAAGAGGTTACATTCTGCATTCGCCAGCCTTCCCAAGTAGGGATGGGTCACATTTGTTTGCCTGCGTTGGCTTGTCTGCTTGGGGCTTTTGCTTGGCTGCTTGTTCCTTGTTTATTTTCCTTGGCTGGGAAAACAAAATAAATACTGAAAAATTGCTGTGCTCAGATGAGAGGGAAGGGATTAATCATAGGTCTGGATGTCATGCATAATAATTGATGTATTTCCTAAACTCACCAAGGGAAAAGTGCAGTGTTGAGATCTCAGAAGATTTCTATCATCCCTCCAATTACTGGAGTTCTAAGTTAGGAATTAAGTCAAATGTGCAAATACAGCTGGTCCGATATTACAAATAGTTGTCTTGGATAAGTGGGAATAATACTTTCAATCAATGAGTCTTGTGAATATAAAGGTATTCATAATAGAATCAGAGAATCTCAGAGGATTTTAGTCTTGAAGGAAGCTCAGTAGATGACCTGCTCAAAGCAGATCCAGCCCTGCAAAAATGGCTCAAAGATTTTTTCAGTTAGGTTTTGAAAATCTCCAAAAATAAGAACTCTGTGAGCAGCCTATGCCAGTGTGTGAGAATAGCCAGTGGGAAAACACATTTCCTAGCATCTAATCGGAGCCTTTTGCAGGTCATTGTGTCCATTGCCTCTTGTTCTCAGCATGGGACTGAGATGTATAATAACTACACGATCATCGAGTCTGAAACATTTTCCTTAAGCATTTGTTGTTGCTTTTGAGTGGTTTCACTCAAGTGAAGAGCCTTGCTTGACCATCTACTTTATAGAAAGCATTGCATTTGAATGCTCAAAGTGCCACAAAAAAATAAGTAAGTTTGATGTGTTTATATGTAGAACATGTGCATATATAAAACACATATATGTATCTCTGAGTATGTATGTAATATGTGTATCTTTTTATATGTATAATGCATATGCAGGTGTGTGTGAGTGACTGAGCAAGGCTGCCTCTGAGCTCTGCTGTAGGCGTTGGGTTGGGCTGGGCACGGCGCTGCCAGCCAAGAGCAGGGCCGCACTGCCCCGGCGTGGTGGCTCGTCTCCTTGCACGCTGTCATTCACCCACATTCTTCTCACTTTTTGCCTTCAAAGCTCTGCTCCGTTGAGACGGATTTATAATGGCGGTCTGCAGAGAAGAGCTTTGCTTCATTACTGAGTAGCAGGAAACAGCCCCAAAAGCGCCACACTTTGCTTTATGTTTATGTCACCCACTACTATGGGAGATGGATATAAACAGTGCGATGTGGATTTTGTGGAATGATTGTTGGGAGTGATGTGCATGCCTGTGGTTTCCCAGGGTTTGATCCATCAGTCGCTGCACACCTGGGAGAAACAGTGTGACAGGCACATATCACCCCAAGTATTAGTGCTGACATCACTGCCCCAAAGTAGTTCTCACACCTGTAAAACAGATAAGGCCTCGTTGTACCTGTTTTGGAGGATTTTAGGCCAATTTATCAGCCTTGTGTGAGTCACATGGAGTCAAGTGAAGGCACTAGGAACATTACAATAGTGACCTCAAATATCAAATTCCTCCATCAGGTCCAAATGCACTACAGCTAGAAAAACTCTGTGAAATTACTTTAAAGGTGTATGTGGGCTCTGCCTCCGTGCCTGGCTTTTCCTTAGCACCTTCATCCAAACAATGTGAGAGGAAGCCAGGCTTCAGGCTGAATTAAGCTTGCGTTCCTGCTTGGCTGGCAGGTTGCATGCACGCTTTCAGAGAAATAGAGCTCACAAATGTAAGAACACAGAGACGCCAGGCCATCTGAGGCTGATCGACTTGATTTAGACTGGTGCCTGGCCAGGTCACCCATTGCAATCACTGCTGCTGCAGCCTGGGAATGCAAGTAAAATATGAACAAGGCTATAAAGTTTGCTTTTTATAGGGATGCAGCCGGCTGAAGGGATTTATATGTGTTAGAGCTACTTACAGCCTCTGGTAGCACCAAGGATAATTTATCCCTATTTTTCGAGGGCCTGATTGCAATCTTTAATTCCTTTTACACAGTAATCAAAAAGAAATAAGGATGAGGACAATTGTGCTGGTTTTCAGAATTGAGTTTGCTCAGATAAGCCTTTTTTTTTAAATTATCCTTTTTTTATGTGGAGATTTCTGGAAAGCTGATGCATTTAATGCAATTAGCCACAACCTTGACAAAGGTACTGCATGAGGATAAGCAGGTTATATTATAATTGTTACTGAGTCAATACATGTATTTCCTAACTGGACTTGTTAATTCAGGCCTCTGGCCGTGGTATAATGAGTTTATGTTGGCAGAGACATGGCACTGTTGTGGGAAATTATTGTTTTCAAGCTCATTGTTACTGGGGAAAAGAGTAGATGAAGGGACAAAGAAATACAGTTGGGAAATAAAATTGCTAAAATACTTGCTTTATTTGAAAAAGAAAGATATTTTATGTAGTTATATATATAATTAAGACATTTATGGGGATGAACATAGCAGATTACAGGTTTCAATGGGACTTACACAGACAGTGTTCAAGAGTCTAACAATAGACTGTAATTATCATAAATTGGAACAAATGTGAAATGCTCCTAGGTTACATCAAATCCTCTCTTTGATCCAGACAGCAATTATATTTGTTTTGGATAGTACTAGGAAAAAAAAGATGCTGTCGTGATGTGACTCAGCTAAATCAACAGGGAGCTGTCAACAGTTTCTGTGCCTGTCATCCACACGCACTTACTGCCAAAGGAATTTACAATAGTTCATAAACCAAGTCATTGGAGATGCTAGAATCATCCTTGCTGGACTCCAAAAGCCTAGCCACAGTCCCACAGAGACTCTGTTACAACTCTGCCCTGATTTTAATTGTTCCTCTCATTCTATCTTACCCACCAAGCCATCTGAATTGAGAAATACCTAACAGTTTATTCGAAGACTAGCTTCTCAAGGTGGTTTTCACCTTTGCTCTTAGACTGAATTTACTTTGGACAAGCAACTATAAGTAGGTATGGCACAGAACAGCATATGTATAGGTAATCGTCAGTCCTACTATAATGCTTAATTTATGCTATCAAGGTACACAGGAAGGCAAATTCATTCTTTGTATAATGCCACTGCCTCTGGGATAGATTAATTTGACTCAAAGTCAAAGTCTGGAGTAGCATCTCTGCTACAGCGTGCCCTGATGAATTCAAACATCATTTACCTGCCAGAAAGTCTGGGCTGTCTTAGCTAAAGCCATTACATAAGATGGATCCTTGCTACCATCTGTGTTCTTCTGGCACGCATCCTGTGATCTGCAGGTATGCAGAAGGCTTTACCTAACTGCAGTTGTGTGTTGCACATGGGAATATCTTGATATGACAAACTATTGGCTAGTAGCTGCTGACTATGTTATGCCAACACTGTAAAATTTATAGATGTTGAAAATGTTGACTTGAAATATATTTATTTCTATTGAATTCCTGCCTAAACCGAGCATGTAAGTCAATAAACCTAAGAGTAAATGAGCATGCTTAACAATTCATTTTTCAAAAGAAGTACTAGAATAACAGAAGGGGTAAGTGCAGCAGAAACAGTTTTTTGGAGACGCATGTACACATCAACCTTGCAGTGACCAAGATTGCCTGCAATTTTCAAGTCTTTCATTTATTAAAGTGAAGTCTGGGATTATTTGGTCTAGAGATACTTTCAGAGACCAGCTGCGGCCTGCTGGCTTGTTCTCTGTGTAAAAGGAAACTCTTGTATTTGAATTCTGAGTGAGCATGACAATAACAGCATTTGCCAAAATGTCAGTCTTCTGAGACATATGTAGCTGTGTTCACTCCTATAGAGCTGCTGAGGAAATGCATGAGGACCATGACATGCCATAATACTAGGAGCTATTGCTGGGATAGGCTGGTGGGGATACGTTGCTGGGACCATCAACACAAACCCTACGTCCTCCTCATTCTCCATCACATTAAGTTTTAGGTATTGACTAGAAAACTTACGTGCATAAATAAATGACCTAATATAGATGTGCCAAGTCTTACTAAAGTGCATTGTTTGAAGATGTGAAATCAGCTGCACAGAAAATCTCTCGGCATACTTCCAAGTGCAACAGCCATCAGTTCTTGTCAAGGTCACTACTTCCTTGTAGACCTCCTTGCTCACCCACTAAGGTTCTCCCATTTTCTCAAGATGCTGAGCTGCAAATAGTTTGGGCCGACGTTGAGCCCCCGCCCTAAACCACGACTTACCTCTGAAGCATCATTCAGGCAATAGAAGTCTGTGCAAAGTCCATGAAGCAGAAGGTGCTGAAGGCCTGTGCTTACCACACAGGTGTTCACAACTAAAGGTTTGTGACAGAGGATGGGACTTACCTGAGCAGTAAGAAGAGCTCTTTTGAAAGCGTGTTTTGATGGCATATTTTAGACATCTAAAATTGTGCCCTGGAATCTTCTGTTTCTTTTTAGAGACTAGAGGAGGAACCGAAAAGGCTGCTGAGTTATCTACATTGTGAATATCTAAAACAGAAGAGGCAAAATCCCCAGACAACTGGAACATCTATAGGTGGTTACAGGCAGACTTCAGCTGTTAAAATAACCATTGGCTCTGTAGGAGTGATTTCTTCTTTATTTCTTCTCGCTGGTATGCTGATAAATCTTTCTTGGTCCAGCTGGGCTTGGCTTTATGACTGTTGTTGGAGCCATGGCCTCCTGTAGGGTCAGAGAAGTCTCTGCTGAAAGGATGTGGCTGCATCATGTATCATGGTTTCCTCAACAAAAGCACAAAGCAATGTGCAAGGTCCACTCCAGTGGGAAGAAGCTCACAGCACTGTTAAATGATGTTGGTGAATTTGAGCAGAAGGTCATTTCTGGAATAAGTATTTTCAGTCGGGAAATAGAACTCCAACCTCAGGGAAGTCATATGAGCTTTGTTCAGCACTGCCATCCACAGTACTGCTGAATCCTTTACTGGGACATGGTTTGATAACAACCCGATATGTGCTTATTTTCTGTTCATCATACAGATGAACGATGCATGGCATTTTAAACAATTTACTGTGTTCATTATTTTTCTCTGTTCAAAAGCAAGTTTGCTTTGAGCCATCTGCAAAGCCCCAGCTTACCATGAGAAGATGGGGAACGACTCATGAGGCCGCAGATGGGACAGGCGCCGTGTGTGCTATAATGGGCATTGTTACAATTGCAGCTCCCATGAGCAATCCCACAGCAATGCCTTTTGTTGTGAATGTATCAATCTAAAAAAATCATCTGTGTTGTTTTTTTCTTTTTTCCTCTACTGCAGTGGATTACACCAATGGAGATCTGTGTGTAGTTACTCAAAATCTTTTCAGGAAACAAGGAAACACTACATTTCAGGAAGGCTAAAGTTTCTCTTTTATAAATTCCTCAAACTAATTATTCAAGCGTGCTTAGCAATATTATTCAGAACTTTACAACAGTGTCATTCTTCCCTAACACAAATGGAGAAGATGAGTTCAACAGAAAGTTGAATTGGTTTGACAAAGGGAAAGTACATTTATTTGCAGTAGTTCATTCATCAGTTGAGAGTGAATAGATTTCGCTTACATGTACTGGGCTTAGGTGGCAAAGTTTTGGTGCTGGGGAGCTGCAGGGGTGGCTCTGTGAGCAGTGCCCAGCAGTGCCCCATGTCAGCAGAGCAGCTCCAGATGCTCCCACAGGGACACACCGCTGGGCAGAGCTGAGCCGTGAGCGATGCTGGGTGTGCCTCTGGGAGAAAAAATTGGAGGGAGGGAAACAGTGCTGTGCAACTGCAGCCCCCAGGGTCAGCGCAGGAGGAGGGCAGGAGGTGCTCCAGGTGCAGAGCAGCAGTACCCTGCGGCCCAGGAGAGGCCCACAGATCCCCCTGCAGCCCATGGGCATCACAAGGAGCACATCCCCATGTGCAGGTGATTTTGGTTTTGCTCACTGCTCTGGTCTGTTAGCAATAGGCAATACATTAAATTATCTCCCTCATGCTGAGTCTGTAATGCTCATGACAGTAATGGCAGTAATTGGTGAGAGGTCTTGCTGTCCTTACGATCTTTTCCAATTACTTTGATTGGAGATCCATTGATTAAAGGAGTATAGAATAAAGGTCAAGGAGTTGAATCACATCATTTTGAAATGGTTAAAGCAAAATCAGGTGCTTCTCAAATATGCCTGGACATAAAAAGCACTGAAAGACTTCTGAGGTGATCTCTGAAGTGATCACCTCATGATCACTGCAACGATGTCACATTAAGGATGGTGACAAAAACAGAAAGAGAAACAGGAGCCTGCAATAACTGCAGTCTTTTGAGCTACTCAAGGTTATATACACCAGGGAAGAGCACTGTATCTTATGGGATTCCATAACCTAACAGTGTAAAATTCATAGTCGTATCTCAGCCCCACCTAACTTCTCTTTTTATAAGAGACTAAGAAGTACATTTTCATTTTTCCAATGAGAAACTTTCTGATTTATGAGTTCTATCTTCCACAGAGCAAATTAAAATTTAAGATGAACACAAATGCATGGAAATAAGAAATATTATTCACAGCAGGAATTTTCTAAAGAAGCATTAAATATTTACATGAAAAAATGAGTAGTTTTTAACAAAAGGAAGATTTCTACTGTTCTGTGAATGAGCACAGTTGCACATTATGTTGTCCATAATGTATTAATTAGAATGTTCAGCTAGAGATTTCAATCTTGAGGAAAATCTATGACAAACAAATGCAAGATTTCATTGGACTAAACTGCATTTTGGGACACTGCAGCCATGAGAATATGCTCTTAGTAAATTATATGATACAGCTGCTGTAGCTGAAGCATTGCCAAGATCAGACTGTATATTGTAAATTTTACTTTAAAGAAATAATATTGAAAATAGATGCTTACCAAAATGTAATATAGTACAGGATATTAACTTCTCTTTATTGTAAAGTTTCTGTTTCATCACCAAGAATTTAGTTGCCAAGTGCACATTAATGCACATTAAATTGCAGTTTTTGTAATGTCTTGGGTACATGCAGTTAATGGGCATTTTCATTTATGCCTACCCATAGTTACATTAGTGAAGAAGGAAAAAAATGTAATATTACCTCAGAGTAAAGAAGAACTATACTTCTACATTATCCTTGGAGGATGGGTTGGATTCCTCTGGTGGCAGGTTAGCTCCAGCCCCTCTCAATGGCTGGCTTCATCAATTCAAGCACTTCAAGCAGATGACCATCTGTGATGGTTCACACTCTGCAGTGTACTGCAGTGCTAATTTCTGTAAGCCGAGACATCTCACACTTTGTTGTAGACATTGGTAATAGCTACAGTGGCATCTTTACAGTAATTTGATAGAAACGACCACTTCCAATATATGACTCATCTAGGATAGTTGCCTATCTTCAGATGAGGCACAATCGTGCCACTGAACATTGCTATGCACTGCACGTAAAGAAAGTCTAGATGAGCTCAGATACAGAAATATTCATGGCTGACATAGAATATCAGATGACTCTGTATATCCTCCTTCTAAAACCACTAGGATTCATTGGCTTGGCTTGCCAGTGCTCTAAAAGAGGGTGAAATACAGCAGATTTTAACATGGAATATCTGAATACATTCATGAAATCCTTTAACTCTCACTCAGGACATGTTTCTGAAAATCTTGAATACATGAAACCTGCATTACAGTGTTAGTCTGTAATATCTGCGTTCCACCTTTATATATAAGCTTGGCATGATTTGGTTTCAACCATAATAATTGGAGAAACACTACTGCAAAGCAATGTTAATTTTGGGATTGTCTTAGAATTATTTATTTTATTGTGTTTATTCATTTATTTATTTTATTCTGTTCACTATTTAAGCCCTCCTATATTTTTTAGTGAAATGTTCATATAAACAAAGAGGAGATGATGGATTCTACTCGTGTCTCGTAATTCAAATTTAAGATGTATTAATGGGAAAAAATGTTAAAAGCCAATCCTTTTCCATGATAAATCTATTTTAGATGTGAAAGCTGCTGTTGCAGGAGCTGTGAATTGATGAGCTCAAAAAATTAACATGATTTAAAGAAACACTTAAGTAGGTAGCAAGACTACTTTGTTATCCTAATAATTCACCCAAAAAAAGTCTGGGAACACTTCCTCAGTGAAGTTAAGTCAATCTTTTGTCATTAGAAACCAGAAGCAGAACCACGTAGGATGAAAATTGCCTGTTGCTTAATACAAGCTCCTTCAGAAACATCCAGCATCAGTCACAATTAGTCAGAGCAGGCAATATATTTCACTTTGAATCTAATCAAGTAGGACAAGACCTTTGAGCCTTCCAGGAAACATTTGTTTTTTGTAGCAGTAGTAGAACTGTTAGCAATTTAAAGTATTTCCATGAGACAACGAAGGACCAATGTGATCATACAATGCAACACAAAGGTATTTTGAGTCTGGTACGTTTAATTTTTTTTATCAGAATTAGATATTTGGTATTGTGCTCATTTTAAATACTACAATGTTTGTCACACTACATTTGGCATTAGACCTCTTCAAATATGTTTAACAAATTGTTCAATGAGTAACTACATATAAAATATATTCATTGAATTAAAAAAATCCATGTTTTTTTTTCATGAAATACAATATATACATTACGATCCTATAGTTTTAAGGTAAGTCAAAATTTGGGCTTAAACAAATTCACAGTGTCCATTTTACCTCTGTAATAAAAATCTTCACTTTAGAAGTGTCAGGATCTTAAATTATGTTTACACATTTCCCTAAGTGCCACTTCTTTACATTGGATTTATGGAGACTGAAGGTTTTACCATCATCTAGCACTGAGCTGCAAATCCAAATTGTACATTACAGTGATCAAAAACTTACTATTAGTGAAAGCAAATTTTGACTGTAATTGCAAGTCAAATTCTGGCCAACAGATTTTCTGAAGAACTTCTTAAAGGTGGAAAATCTTTGTGCAGCGGGGTCTCTAATGTGGTCATTAACTGGAGCTGTAGAAAGCACTCACTACTTCAGAAAACCAGGCCGCAAGTATTCATGTGGGAACTCAAAATCGAAATCAGCGGCCATCCTGACTCAAGGAGATGGACAGAAGCCTTCAAGGAGCCAAAAGACAGTGAAGAAAGCTTCATGCTGACTTCCAGCCACAGACCACCCCTACTGCCTTCGTTCCCACACAGTGGCTGACACAGAAACCAGAGCATCTCTGCCGACGACCAACCAGTGCAGCCATCTCAGAGTCTGCAGCACTCCCTGTGGACTACTGCAGGAAATATGGCAGGTTATGAGGTAATGCTTTTTAATTATCAAAGGCAAGTTATTAAATTGACTATTCTGTAGCTCATAGATTTTCAGTCACACACAGTGTTTGTAATATAGCCTGTTCTAGTACCTTTGAAAATCTCACCTCCTTTCTCCTCTCTCAGAGACCTTAAAAATTTTCTAAACCCTGAGTTCATTGTGTCTGAGTCCCACATGCTCCAATAGTGGCTAACCTCATGGGCTAAGCATAAGGCTGAGAACTTCCCCGAACTCATGGTAAATACCATCTGGGAAGACCAACCTGCATGACTCTGACTGCACTCCAGGCAGGACAGAACTGCTCAGTTCCACGTATCTCTACGTGGTTGCAAAACCAGTTCTCATTCAGTCTTTTTTTCCCTGAAAATACACAGTGATTTGACCAACGTTTTTTAAAAAAAGGACTATCAGTAAATTCAGCTGGAAACTAATCTGCAACCATTAAAAAACACATTTTTACACCTCCAGTCTAAAAGAGAGATGTGGAAAGATTCTGATACATTCCACAATAAATAAGTCCCACAAAGCTAATTTAAAAGCAATTACTGTTGAGCCATTCCTAGCCTTGTTTCCTAAGCATACAAGGTTTTTATAGGTGCATTATGCATCTTGAATTTTGTGTTAAAATATTTCCCTGCCCTTTTGCTACCTTTAAACAAGCTTAAAGAGGAACATAACATATGCTTATAACAATCTCAGAACTGGTGATTGTTAGAAGAGAGAAACCCTACTTACTGTATTAATTGAGGGAAAAAGGAGATGGCATCCACTTGGAATAACAGAAAACAGCCAACTATTCTGCATGTAGGTATTGGCTGGCAAGTCACACAACTGACAACTAGACTCAGCATACGCTACCACTCCTCCAGCCAAACAGAGACATGGGAGTACTGCAGTGGGCAAGGTGGAAGCATTGGAGGATACTGTTGATGACATGGAGAAGATTCTTCGTTGATGAAATCCTAGGAAACACAGCACAGAAGATTCTCCCAGGAAAAAAAAAAAAAAAAAGCAATGCAAATCCAAACATGCGATTTCATGCTTTTGGAACAACATGTTTTCTTTTGCTATGGATACATCTGAACGAAATTCAACAATTTAAAGAAGTTTAACTGTGAGGAAGCATGGTCCCCAGTGCATAACATTCCCAGAATTAAGAGGCTTTGCACCTAATATTTTAGTATTTCCCAACTTAATCAAGTCTTATTCAAATTTCCTTGCAGTTTGTGAGCTTTACTTCAAGACATAAAAGCAGAACTTGGGAATTCTGGAACAGACTAGAACTTCAAAGATTAATTGTTTTGGATTAAAGGAATTTCCTTCAGGCCTCAGCAACAGCTCTTCAATAAGCTTGGTGAAAAATATTTCCTTCTTAATGCAACAACTCCCATTGGAACCTAGGCATCTTTCAGGACACCTCAGCAGTGATAGAGATAAGTAGGGAAGACCTCTGAGTATTCTGCTACCTACCCCTTTCAATGAGGTGCTCAAATAAATTACTTTAATATCCTGCACAATTTTAAGAATGGCAATTAGCTTTTTTTTTTCCCTTTTTTTTGCTAGTTGGGATGCTTGAAAAATTAAATAAATTTTGATATAAATATGTAAACAAATGCATGTATGTCTATTAAATGGAATTTGGAAAAACAACCAGTTAATGTAGGAAAAGTTTGGATTTATGTTTTTAATCTTTCATGACTGGGCTTATTAAGATTCCACTCACATTCAAAAGAGGTAAATTGATTATTAAAATGATCTAAAACTATCTCTTCAACAGGTAATGAATAAATAAATATCAAGTGGTATTTTGTCTTTAGCATAGACACAGAGGATTTGCCACTGTGATTTTTGCAATAAAGAATTGGAATGATGTAATTTCTGAATCCATAGTAGAAATGTGAGCTAGACTTGAGAAAAACAGAAATATGGCTTTGAGTGGATTAACGTTCGGCTGCATTTCCTAAATATTTGGTTATCTCTTGCTTTCTTCTTTAGAGTTGATTGACAGTTTTTCCCCAAGTTTTCTTATAAGTTCTGCCAGATCTTCTGAATTTTGAGATTTTTCCTCAAGGAGTTCATACCGGAGACTTGAAATGTCTTGTTTAATCTCCTTCAGTTCACCTGTAACAGACATTAGAAGGTCATACTATTAAGAAAAGAAAGACAGAGTAACATATCCAAATATCTGTCAGTCATCATGGGTTTTCTCCAGATTTCTTCACTGAACCAGAAGTGTGTGGGTGTTCTGTGGCCCCTTGATGAATGTTGGATTATGGATAGGAATACAAAGAAGCAGTTCAAGAAATAAACAAATCCGAAGGTGAAAGTGTGAGAGTTCATATCAGTTCACAAAACCTTAATGATCCTTCATATGGAAGTTGCTGACCTACTCTACTGTAAGGGAAATCATTCAGACTGTGCGCCTGAGTTGTCCTGGCCAGCCACAAGGCCTCTCACTATCCAGAGAGATGTCCTCTGTTTTTCATTCTGCATTAAGTGCCTTTCCAGCATCAGAGGTGTGCAAACAGTGGTGAAGTGTGCAAACAATGGTGAACATTTCTGCTAAGTGCATGCACCATCTGTTTTCAGCTAACAGACCACAAAAAGAAAAACATATGAAGTATGTGTATCTCTGTGCGTATGCTTATCCCTAATAAGAACACATATCCAAGGAAGGGAGGGCCCCAAACCAGCCACTGCATTAAATGCAGCTCCTGTGCAGGCAGTGCATGGTCTATATTAGACAGCATCACTCTTCATGAGAAAGTGCCAGATTGGTGATATCTCCTAATAGGAAAGGAGAAACAGAAAGCCACATCTCTTCCTTAACTTCAATATAATGTTAATTTCACCTTTTGCACTTATAAATATGCCAAGTGGATTAAGCATATTGGGGACATTTTTTCAAGTGGAGTATGTAACAACTTTAATTAGGTTGTTTTGATTCTCTTATTAGAAATAAACGTGTAATTCATCAACATACTCACCTTCATTGACTTCATCACTCTCCTTATCTATCTGAGCTTTCAGTACATATCTTTTAATCAGACGCTTCATTATTTTCTGCAGAGAAGAAAGTAAGAAAAAGTTTTCTTCCTTGATTATTGCTATGAAATTTCAACATAAATGAATATGCTATTTTTCTTGCATTCAGACTTTTCAGTGTAGGGCTTGTCAGATTAGAAGTAGGGATGTAAAAATCTCTAGTAGATATTTAAGCGTTATTACTCTATACAAGTATGCACATGAAAGTTAGAAAACCAAGTATTATCTTTCTAATGTCATTATTCATGAAGCTCAAATTGGATCACTACTAAAATCTATAAGAATGATTAATACAGTTGCAGCTTTGATCTGCACAGAGGTGAAAACATCTGGCCTTCATTGCTACCAGATGACAGTGACCCTGAATAACCAGGCTAATTGCTAAGAGACCTTTTGCAATATTTATTTTAATCTATTTTTAGTATTATAACAAATAAGCTATCTTTTTTAATATAAATGTTGGAGAAAATGGGACACGTGTTAAAAGAGTCATTTAAGCACCTCGGCTATGACTCATTTAACCAAACATAGAGAGTTTATAATGTAAATATACCTATCTGTAGCAGTCACCTTTAACTCCCTTTATGGAGAGAAAAAGCAAATGTGAGAGCAAGTTCAGCTCAGACAGCTAAAACTGATCAAATGAATCACACTATGTGAATGATTACCCTCTCCACTAATAAAACAGGTGACCTATATCAGCAAATTTAGATGAAAATTTTACCTTTCTAGGATGAATGAATTCCGTCCCTGTTTTTCCCATTAGTTCAAATAACTTAAATAATAAGCTATCTAACTACTTTTGTATATCTATCTTGGTTTTAATATTTTCATATAGTTTAAAACATGGCAACACAATATTTTTTGTTTTTCACTACAGGATAGAAAATACATATAGGATTTTGTGTCTGCATTTGTCTCCACAGCAACAGATTTGAACAGAGGTGGCTGAGAAGTAAATCATCCTAGTTTAGTGGCTCCAGAGCATCAATACAGTCATGCTTGCAAATTCAGATGTGTTACTGTTTATTCTAGTAACCTGAGAATGTTTCAAATTCAAAGACACACATCCTCATGTTTATGGGATAAATTTGTAATCTTACTATCTATCTCTGCGTCGTAATGATACTGGTCGTGAAAAAGTAAGCTTTTGGGACAGACTTGAATAGATGCTGCACAATAGAACAGCGGTGCACAGCAAATAAACCAACTTGTTTTTGCGTTATGGTTAAAAAGGGTATCAATACTTTATTCTACGCTATTTCCAATATCTTTTTGTTGAAGAAACAAACTTGGTTTCTTTCCTCTGCACCAGTGTTGTATTATGCAGCATCTATACAAGTCTATTCTAAGAAACTCTCCCTTTTTCATGACCAGTATCATTACGATGCAGTGATAGAGACTAAGATTATCAGGAGGCAAAAAATAAAGAGACTAATGAAAGCATAAAGGCTGAAAGATATTTCCTGCGCTTGAGGTATTAGAATATAGAAACATGACACAATAAGCTATGCTGCTTCAGCAAACAGACCAGGAATCTCTTGCATTTCTTTTCTGTTTTCTTAGTTTGCACTGTGCAGCTGAGGGAGTTGAAGACTCAATCTGTATCTAAAATTAAAAATATTTTCAAACACTATAAAATATTGCACTATAAGGGCAAACAACAAAGACAAAAAAACCCTTACATTTTATTCTAAATTATTGCGTTTATTTCTGATGTATACAAAATCCATGGATTTGTTCTTGATTCATGTTGTTTAGCATAAATTCAGACTGTCCTCATGCTGTCAGTCTGATCTGCTAGTTACACACTTTCTTGACCTAGTGTAAAAATAAAGTGGTATTACCTGGTATTGTCTTGGAGGATTGTTTAAACTGTTTAAGTGGATTTCATCAGAACTTCTTATACTTGATTGCTTCCTTTGACCAAGCTGAAATGGAAACGTTACTTATAATACAAAATAAATACAAGAACAATATGCTTAAATGACTCTTTTAACATGCAGATATTGTATGATAGAACATTAACTGTTGAGTCCAGTTCTGGGAGTATGAAATTACTGTAGTAGTCTTTGTACCTGTGCAGAACTCCATCATAGGGTTTGAAACAAGCCGTTTCAGACTGTGCTGTACGACAGGGAGAAACTGGGAGGTTTTCTTTGGATTATGTGTATTTTAAAAAAGCAAAAACAATTGTACAATATATAGAGAGATATATAGTGAATAATTAATATTTATATCTACCATACTAAGTTGAATTCAGATGGAAATTGAACTAAAGATGTGCAAAACACTAATGTTGCTTTTTCTTGCTTGAATACCTCACATGCCTTGAATATATATTGGAAAACATAAGTTTATCTCTTTAAACTTAAATGATGTGATTTATAACAAAAATATGGGATAGTGTATGCACATAACTGTATAATCACTGTTTTTCAGGGTTTGAAAACTAATACATATTCTTCTGGGCCTCACCTTCATTATTAGATTAAAAGAGAAAAAACATCTTCCTGCTTCTTCAGCTCCTGGTTTCCTAATGAATAATTCCTGGAAATAATGTAGTAGAATAAAATGAAGACTTTCCTTCCTCTGCAAAAAGCACATTTGTGTGCTTCATACACTAAACATTGATTGTACACTACTGATTGACCACTTGGTGGCAGAAATTGCCAAGATTTCCTTATAACTTCATTTTTACACAGAATTTGTTAAGCATCCTGCCTACTGCTTTTTCCTCTCCTAAAAACTTCTACTGCTGAAATGAACTCAGCTTGTCACATTACTCAGTGAATTAGTATCCATGTTTTTAAGGAAATATCAATTAAAAATTTGCACAAGAGTAACTGCAGAGGGAAGAAAAGGTAATTTTAATATGCCAATGATACAAACTCTGACAAAAGTAAGTCTCCTCCGGGAGTGTTGTGTGAAAGGAGAAATGCAGCATGCATGCCATTGCTCTTAGAAAAAAACATTCTTGTTTAAACTTGCTTCACATTTCAACTTTCTCTAGTACTGCTTGAAATTCAATGCAGTGGTGAAATCAACTTTCATCAAGCAGCTTGATGAAAAGCTTTGAAAATGCTGAGTCACTAAAACCTTGAGCAAATGTTGTACTACCTTTGATGGATCTGAAATACATCAGGATTAGATTTCCCAAACGAAATGACACGAGATGAGGGGAGGCCTCATGGCGACTGCAGTTCCTCACAGGGAGTGGAGGGGCAGCGCTGAGCTCTGCTCTGTGACAGCGACAGGGCCCGAGGGAACGGCATGGAGCTGGTCAGGGGAGGGTCAGGCTGAGGACTGGGAGAAGATTCTTTGCCAGAAAGTGGTCGGGCACGGAGCAGTTTCCCTAGGGCAGTGGATGTGGCCCCAAGCTGCCGGAGCTCAAGGAGCATTTGAACAATGCTCTAAGACACAGGGTTTGAATTCTGCATTCTGTGTGGAGCCAGGAGTTGGACTCAGTGATCTTTGTGGGTCCCTCCAAAATCAGAATATTCCATGAGATCTGTGAAATGCTAGAAAATTTGCCTGTAGTGCATGAGACATCTGAAATTAAAAACAAGGCTGCCTTTGGTGGCAGTATTTGTAACATCTGTTTTCTTTTATGAAGCCATTATGAACTTAACCGGGGGCAGGGGCTTGCCAGGGGCACACTGTAGCTCCATGCTTTCCTTCTAGGATTGTAATGAATTTCTCTTCACTTTTACTCTTCAGCTGTTATGAAAGAAGTGCTTGTCAGACTGGCTAAGAACCGACAGAGGCATGTAATTTCTGTACTGGCCCCCATTCTGCCAAACTATAGCCACCGTCACAAAAATTACTGACCTTGAACAGGCCTCTGCTCAGTCTGCTGCCTATTTTAACAGTGACCCTTCCACTTTAAAAAGTTTCAGAAAGGATATATTTGATTCTGCCAAAGTAACAAACTCTTAATCTTTTTTTTTTTTTTTTGATAAGTGAATGTTGCCATACGCTCACCTTTCTACATACTAAGTCTCACTGGTTGTCTTGCAAAGCTTTTCTTCCACAAAGTGTTATAACAGTGTTAGTCTTTACACTTCCAGCACCAAATAAAATCCTACATTCTCCTAATGCAATTAACTTAATTTATTCCAAACCACTGCAAGAAAAATAGACTGACTACAAACTCTTTCAACAAGCCTGTTAGATAGAGCAATGAATCAACTCAAGTGATTTTTTTACTACACTTGTATAAAACAAATATCAGCTTCAGAATAAAAGCAAACTGCTGTCTTGGTGGACAGGCTTAGAGACAGGCTGCAAAGGGGGAATTCAAAATACTGCCTAAGCATGAGGGAGGCATTAGGAAAGCCAAAGCTCACCTCAAGCTGACATTTGCATGGGCAATGAGAAGAGCTTCTACTGCTGAAATAGCAGGAAAAGGCTGAACAGGGAAAAAGTGGATCTGTGGCTCAGTGGAGCAGGGTGGTTAGTGACAGTGGATGCAAGTAGGGTTGAGGGACTTGATGCTTTCCCTTCATCAGGCTTCACCAATACCCTACCAGGGTACCATGCTAGTGAAAGGGCTCTGATTAGGGTTTCAACCAACTGGCTGAGAATGACAGTTGAGTCAGGGATAAGTTGAGAGAACTTGGGCTAGGCATGTTTGTTTGATGTGATGGGCTGCAATCATGGGTTCTGAGAGCGGATGGAGTTCTTGCAAAGATGACAACAAGATCATGGAGATTTGGGCAGGTCTCTGAAGTCTGGAGTTTGACAGATGTCAAACTCATTTTCAGAAGGACTCGAAATAGATGATCTTGGCAACCACAGGCCACTCAACGTCACTTTGGTAACTGGGAAAATAATGGATTGAGTACTCTTGGAGAACACTTCTGGGTACATGGAGGAGCATATGGTAACTGGGAACAGCAAGTGTGGATTTATGAAGGGTAAAATCTGCCTGACCTTCCAGATGGCCCTCTGTGATAAAATGACTGGATTTGCAGATGAAGGAAGAGCTGTGGATGTAATCTATCTTTACTTTAGCAAGGATGTTACAGGCTCAAGTAGTGAGCCCAGGTGAACCTCCTGAAGTTCAACAATTCCAAGTGCAACGTCTTGCACCTGGCTCGTGGCCACCCCCACTAGCAGTACAAGCTGGAGGAGAAAAGGATAGAGCCCTGCCAAAAAGGACTTAGGGGTACTGGTGGATGGCAAACTGGACAGGAACCAGCAGTGTGCACTTGCAGCCCAGAGAGCCAACCGTATCCTGGGCTGCATCAAAAGAATTGAGGCCAGCAGGGCAAGGGAGGTGATCCTGCCCCTCTACTCTGCACTGGTGAGACACTACCTGGAGTACTGTGTCCAGATGTGGAGTCCTCAGTACAGGAGACCCACGCACCTGTTGGAGCACATCCAGAGGAGGGCCGCAAAAATGATCCAAGGGATGGAACACGTCTCCTATGAGGCCAGACTGAGAGAGCTGGGGTTGTTCAGCCTGGAGAAGAGAAGGCTCCAGGGACACCTGATAGTGGCCTTTCAGTGTCTAAAGGGGGGCTATAAGAAGGAAGGAGACAGATTCTTTAGCAGGGTCTGGTGTGACAGGACAAGAGGAAATGATTTCAAACTAAAAGAAGGGAGATTTAGATTGGATATAAGGAAGAAGTTTTTTACAGTAAGGGTGGTGAGGCACTAGAACAGGTTGCACAGAGAGGTTTTGGATGCCCCCCTGGAAACATACAAGGTCAGGCTGGGCTCTGAGTAACCTGATCTAGCTCTAGGTGTCCCAATTCATTGCAGGGGAGTTGGACTAAATGACCTTTAAGAGTCCCTTCCAAATCAAAAGATTCTATGATTCTATGATTTTAACACTGTAATCCAGAATATTCTTTTATCCACATTAGGAAGTTGTGGGCAAAACTCTGGCTGGATGGTTTTACTCAGAGGTTAGTAAGGGTTCTTGTCTTGGGACTTCCACTTTTTAACACGGAATCTATGAATCTATAAATCATGGAATGGTTTAGCCATGCCTCTTTTGATGCAGCATAGGGTACTACTGACTATCTGCCCTGCAAGCGCATATTGCCAACTCATTTCCAATTTTACAACCACCTGTATCCCCAAGTCCTCTGCAGGGCTGCTCTCAATCCATTCTTCGTTGATATTACTGATATTTCAGACTGCCCTGGTCCAGGTGCAGGACTTTGGATTTGAGCTTTATGAACTTAATGAGTGCCCATTTTCCAAGCCTACCCAAGTCCCTGTGGATGATACCCCTTCTTTCTAGCATCTCAACTGCACCACTCAGCTTAGTGTTATCTGCAAACTTGTAGACGATGAGATGTTTACGGTAGACGGTAGATCCCACTGTCTATGTCACAGATGAAGATACCATATAGTATTGGTACCAGTATGGACACTTGAAAGACAACATTAATTACTGGTTTCCAGTATCTTTACCAGTGGCCAAGTGTCATAGGAGGTGTTGGAGTGCACCCGTCAGGCTTAGCAGAGGGCCGCAGAGGTGGTGGGGGCTAAATCACTTTCCCCATCAGAAGAGGCTGAGGAATCTGGGCTTGTTTGGCCTGAAACAAGACAGGTTCAGTCTGGATGGAAGACTGCCCAGACAGGTTGTGCTGTCTCTGTCCTTGGAGGTTTTCAAGACTGGACTAGATGAAGTCCTAAGCAGCCTGGTCTGACCTCAGAACTGAGGAGGGAGTTGGATCAGAGACCTCTGAGGTCCCTTTCAACCTTAAGTATTTTCTGATTCTGTGACAGAAAGCAGGAAGAACTGTACATTTGCAATGTTATTTTGGAACTTAACTGATTATAGAAGTGGACAAATATTTATATTAAAAAGCAGAGTAAGAATTTCAGCCTGTACCCAGTGACTGATTTCAGTCTGGACCAAGCAATTCAGGAAATTTATCAGAAAAAAGAATCAACACTGACAACGAAAACTTAAAATTGTTTTTATCTTTTGAAATTAGTATTCAGTATATGTACCACAAAATTACCTTGTTCATCTCTGCGTCTTCCTGGAAGTTTTTCTTTTGGCACACAAATGGTTTAGTGATCCATTTTTTGAGTCTGAGTAAGAGATACAGCAAAGATTTTGGACTTGGCACTAAGTTGAAGGGTACTGGAAGAGTCCTCCCTTCTTCAAAGTAAGAAAACCAAAGTTTAGCCCTTGCAAATTTCCATTCTACATCAGCATCATCCTGAAAAACAGAAACGTTACTATTAATATTTATTAATAGCATCTTTAGTATTGAAGATGCTCTAGATAATGTTAAGTGTGTTTTGAGTGTAGTTGGCTGCACAGATTCAAACAGATCAAGAGCTTATTTATAATATTTGAAAATCACATTTAAATGAATTGAACTGTTATTAATACATTTAAAGTAATGCGATTTCAGAAGAACTAAGTAGAATTGATTTATACATTGGTTAATCCAGAATGAGTGCTAACAGTCTGCATTACAGAATCACAAAGACTTTTTGCCCATGTTCTTTGTGATAAGTAAGAGTAAAAAGCATAAAATGTAAAAACACACAATACAATGCCTAACAAAAACATGACAACATTCAACTTCATCCTCTTGGGCTTGACTGAGAAGTCACTTGCTTGGGACTCTGTTGTACTCAGTAAATGAACGAGAAAAATCCTATGTTAACATAATAAAAACGTAAAATGCTCAATAAGCAAATGAGCTCTGATTTCTTATTTTATTGGTCTTGTTTAATCTATTATTTTCTTTGTGAAGAAGAAGTAGTATCAAAATTTTAACTAAGAATTTTACTTTACTACTTTAAACATGAGCATATAAAAGATCAGGGGATTTTTAATGAATTCCTTCCACGTGCTTAAATATGTGATTAAATCAGGTATACTATCATCACCAGAATTTATGTTTAACATTTAGAATGGTCAAAACACTTATTTCACTCCTTTGTGTAAATCCTGGAATTATAGGAGTTGGAAGTCAACCTCTGCAGATCACCTAATCCAACACCCCTGCTAAAGCCAGTCCCCTAGAGTAGGTTATAGAGGAAAGTGTCCGGGCAGGTTCTGAATATCTCCACAGAAGACAACTCCATAGCCTCTTCAGTCAGCTTGTTCCAGTGCTCTGTCACCCTCAAAGTAACAAAGTTTTTCCTCTAGTTCAGATGGAACTCCCCTTGTTCAAGTTTGTTCCCATTCACCCCTTGGCCACAAGGGCACTCTGCCGGCTCATGGTCAACCTCTTGTCCACGAGGACACCCAGGCCCTTCTCTGCAGAGCTCAAGAGAAAAGTTCAAGAGAAGTCCATTCTGCAGAAAGGAATGAGGTCAAGCCCAAGGACATGACTCAACATAGCCGTATCTGGTTTTAGAAGCTGTTTGTATTCACTTACAGTACTACCTATGGATAACAGCCTGGGTTTTATTGGTCTGAGCCTGATTGTTCATTCTGTGGTCTTCTCAGTCAGAAAAATCTGAACCTCCCTGGAGAACGTGTGCTGCTCTTGCTTAGGCTGTGACCTCAAACCAGAGCCCAGATCCTGGGACCAGATCAGCGTCTAACAACCTGAGCATGCTGCTTTGTAGCAAAGCATTACCTGGAAAAGGCTGGGATGGTCTAGCTTCTGGAGACCTGCTTCCTTTTTTTCAAAGCAATGATAATGATTTAGATCTTTGCAATGCATGGCATGCAAAAGTTCGTGCTGATTGTCAGTAGCTCTGCTGTTTACTTTGTCAGATAAAGTTTTGTTCACTGCAGAGGACTAAAGAAATGGTTGTTTAAAGTAAGAAGGAAACAGTATGTTTTAGACTTGCAAGGTCAAAGCATGGGAATGAAAACATCCTTGTAGTAAGAAGGACACTACTCACTACTCAAATAGTAACTCCAAACAAGGTGTAGGGAAGATTTACTAAGTCACACAATACAGCATATCCTTTTTAGGAACGTAAGATAGTTCAGTAGCAGTTCCTTGGTCCAGTCTAGTTCTTACTTCTTCAAGCACACGCAGCTGGGCAATTTCCAGGTAATTTATAATAAAAATGAACGGTGGAATTAAAATTTTTGAGTTATATATTTCAAAATCCTATGTGTTATTTTTCTTATATAAGATGACAACTAGATAGCATTTCCAGAAGATGTAGACAATCTGATGTAAAACTAAATTTCATGGTGATATTTCATCACAAATGGAGCTTTTACCTCAATTTCCTGGAATGAGCTGTTGATCATTGCAATAAGCATGTTCAGTAAGACAATGACCATGGTAACATTATAGACTCCATAAAGAACGTAGCCAATATTTTCAATGAACTTGTGTTTATAATTGATAACAACTGATTTAACTTCTGAAAGTCCAAATATAGCCCAGAACAATGTCTTGAAACTTTCTTCAACACTAAAAGGAGAAATGGAACACAGGCATGTTACTGATGAACTGTAGAATCTTACTGTACAAACTGGCCAGCAACTGTTTTCATACAGAGTATAAAATGTTTTATAAACATGATGTACAACCCTACCACAGCAATATTATGCAGAACAAGTTGACTATCTAATTTCATATGTATATGCTGTTCTATAAGGTAACATAATTCCTAATATTTAAGAATGACAATAATAAAATTGATTCAGTTTAGGAATTATATGTAGAGCCTCAAAAGAATATTACAGTGATTCATTATAAACAGCTTTATTCTACATGCTACATACTTGCGTGTAATGTTAATGTAGAAAATAGAAATTACTAACCTTTACACGCTTCATTATAATTGCATGAACAGTTTGTAAAAGTAATAATTGGTATTAATTATTACATCATTAATATGAACAGTATTCTGAAACTGTGAAGGAGGCAGCTTGTCTGACTGGAAAGTATTTTTCAGAAATGCTGTCCTGCACACTGTAATCCTGGAGCTGAGCTTTTACTATTCCCACAAATGCAGGGTAAAGATAATAAGCCATGGTGTGGTGACTGATTTATCTATTTTTTTGGGTTACTTCCTCTTAATCAGTTCATGTATATATATATATATATATACACAGAGAGAGGGGGAATATGTACAATATATTAAATAGATATATACACATAGACATTAATCCAAATGTCTGGGGCATCTATTCCTATCTCCACCTCCTTGTGGATACATTTCCTCTTGCTTTGATGAATAAATCTTATTTCTCAATGACCTGAATGCTGTAGCACTGCAAAGCATGCTTTGGATTTTATTACATTATCATGAAGAAAAAGAGTAAAAGAAATTCATATGTTTTAATTGTGAATCTACCTCTCTGAATATAATGTTCCATTGGTACTGTATCTGAGAACTGAAGTTTTACATATTTCATCTATTGTGTAAAATAATAATGATAAGAAAAGTGGTAAAAAAATATACCCTCTTGGCCAAGCTTGTTTCTTGGCTGAGTATGCATCATAATAGCTATAGCTTGAATACCATGACAGTCCAAAATGAAAGGGGCATGGAAAAGAATGAGTTTTCATTCAAGTGATTTATCTTAAAATCACAGTTAGAAATAAGATGTCATAACAAATTTATACCAAATAACTCCTGAGAGACAGAAAGAGTAAATTCAGAACTTCATTTCTTATGGTGGAAGAGAAGAATAATGAAATTACGAAAGTATCTTTTTTCCTCCCAAGACAGAACAATCTATTGCCATAGGAAACTATGGAGAGAGAGGGCTTAGACCTTTGGCCAGTAAGAATGTACAAAATTGCCTAAATTAAATGAGAAGTATTTTATAATGTGTGTCATGCTGGAATGATCATCCTGCTTCAATGAGAGGACAGTGGCAGCTGGCTGAGGAACCAGCTCCCACATGCTGCAAGGAGCCACCATGCTATGCTTTGAAGTTGTAATGCTGACCGCCCTCACAGCAGGATCGGTCCTGCAGGCCCAGGATTAAGAGATCATCCACTGACATACAAGAGAGAAAATTACTACTTAATCCAACACAAAGCAATTTTTAAAAACAATTATAAACTTACAAAACAATTAGTAAACATGATACATACAATGCAAGCAACTATCTTTCCTTTAAAAAACAGCCCACAATCATTACAGTTTAATCGTTTGTACTTACGTTGTAAATGCTTCATTTTGTTTCGCTCCCAGATAGTAGGAGTAGAGATTAAACATTCCTATCATGAAAGCTACAAACACCATGATAAATATCACCATGAACTTGAAGATATCTTTCACAGTTCTGCCAAGTGATATCTGCAGGGGTCCAAAGCTTTCGTTGGCTGGTAAGATATAGGCTATTCTGGAGAAACTCAGTACTACTGCAATGGCATACAGGCCTTCAGATATGATTTGTGGATCAGACGGATCCCAGTTGATTCTGGCTAGAAATGAAAGATGAGAATTTCTGTTAGCATTTTGAAGTTCGCCCTAGGATATTCACTGAAGTGCTCTTTTTGGGTGTGTAACAATCAACCAGAGTCATTGCAAATTGGAACTGAATTCAATGGAGCAATGCAAATTTGGAACAGTCACGGTACAATCTATACGTTATTTTTGCCTTTACATCATGAGTTTTCAGCTATTTTCATTAGAAAGAAGGTATAGAACTTTGCTGCCTAAAAGCAAGGAGCAGTAACTTTTTACCCTTTTGAACTTGAAAACCACACAGAAAACCAGTGTCCTCCTTTAAGTGAAGTCACCAAGAGATGCGAATACTTATTCAATCTGGCTTCTGTGTGCCATGTATAACTGCTCAAATAGTGCTAGTAGTGGTTGTCTAATAATTCACAGTGCTCAGTGAATGTCTTACCTGAAGATGCTGCCAGAAATAAAAGTGAAAGAAAGGAAGATACTTCATTAAGATTGACACAGAGGTAGGATACTGGCTCCACTACTGTACTTAATAGATCTCCACTGATTATAAATGAAAGGCAAGCAAATTAAACAGTCTGTAAGATCACTAAAGTACCTTTCTTGGACTGTTTTGGACTTTCTGAATCTGTTGGTGAATTTAAGTAAAGTTCAGCTTTCCTAGCATGCACCAAACACACATTTTTGTCAGCTTTTCTATCATCATTTCTACTAAACCCTTCTTTTGAAGCTAATCCAGTTGTGTAAGTTACTTGAATACTCTTTGGACCAGTGAGTGGCAACTCTGCCCATGACACAGGGTTGGAATTAGATGATATTTAAGGTCCTTTCCAACCCAAGCTATTCTATGATTCCATGATTCTGCGATTCTGTGATGCTATAATTCTATGAGTGAATGTGTTATTGTCATTTGATAGGAAACATATTCATCTGAAGTAGGGGAACATTCAAGTTTGAATTTGTACTTAAATGTATCTTTTTAGAAAAGTTTCAGAATGAAAAACCCAATGCAATATCCTTCAGGATACTAAGGTTCAGGAGGCTTAAGCTAAATTCACAGTTGTGCTTCAGAGAAAGAGAAGAGGTTAACCTGGGATGGATTTCATACATCCCAGGAGAGTGTTGTCATTGTGTATTTATTCTCCTGTAAAAGCTAGAAAATAAATAATTTATACAGAAATGAAGGAAACCACTGACTTCTTGGAAAAGTACTATTCTGAGATTTTAACTAACAAATGACAACTTAATACAAGTCAGTTATTTAAACAGCTTTATATTATATTCATTCCCAATGATGCTGAGCAACAATGTTTCAAAATGTCTCCCATATGTCTGAAAATGTTGTTCTTCAAGGAACTTACTGCCATGCCAATATTCTCATGTCATGACAATGAAATGAATGACCGTGGTTTTAGACATAGCAAGACTCAGTGCAATCATTGCCTTTGTTAGCTGCTGCGTGCTTCTTGTGGGTATGTGCACATTGTTTATTGAGCTACACAGTGTAAATGCCTCTAAACCCTACATTCTGTATAACAGAATACTGTGCCTTTTTCTATTAGCAGACATAGCTGTGCAAGCTTTACCTCAGTGCATGGATAACTGAAAGCAAAGATGGAAGATGTTTCAGTATGAGTTAGTAGTCAGATGTCCTCCAGGTCTCCAGATCGGCTGTTACCATACATACATTATTACCATACACAGAGTTTTATCATACAGGAGGCTTAAGTGTACATGCATACGCTTAAAAAATTGCTCAGCGCCGCTCAAGTGCAAAATAAAGCTGCCATTTCTTGTCAACAGGAGCTGCCTTCCCAGGTGATAAAATATCATATAGCATAAATGAGATAAAGGCTTGTGATTGTCATATGCAGAAGCTGTGAACATAGTGTTTGCAAATTCTTCAAGTCGGTGTTATCTAAAACGGAATTAAAATTTAACTAGCTACTTTTGCAACTTAGGTGAAATTTTCTAACTAACTACTCAGCAAAAATTCAGAGAACTATAATTTATTGCATTTCAAAATATATATTAATTACTCTGTTTTTTTTCTACAGTCTGGATAATGAAGAAATGTAACCTTGTCAGGATAAATACTGGACACATTAAAATGTCAAAAAGTGATGTAATTTGATATCTAGAGAAGAATATCTAATTGTGAAACACACTTCCATGCTTGTGGAAGTGAGATCTGGTGGCACTGAGCAAGAACACAAATAAACAGGGCTTAATCTTTTCTCACTTGTGCAAAATAGCTTCTACTCACTTCTCATATCTGGCAAGCAAGTTTACTAACATTTTTATCTCTTAATGAAATATTAAAAATATCAAAATAATATAATAGAGTCTCTGAGCAAATAATTCGACTGTAGTTAAAGATGTATTGCTTACGTTGGCAAAAGAAGTGCATCTGACTGCTTAGTTCTGCCACTTTGTTACATTGCATACATCTCATTCTCAGTTGTGCCAACACAAATGATTGCAGGATAGCACTGTGCAACTGAAAAGATTAAATGACCAGGATTTAAATAATGTAAAAATTTTGAATTTAGGTTATTAAGTGCTTGATGTCTGGAATGGTTCCCAAAGAGATGTATGAGCACAGTGCAGATAAAAAAGAGAAGCGCAGGTCAGAATTTCTTTAACAAGTACATTGTGGAACTAATCATAAAATCATAGAATCATGTAATCATTAAGGTTGGAAAAGACCTCTAAGATCATCTAGTCCAACCATTAACCCATCACCACAGTGCCCACTAAACCATGTCCTTCAGTGCCACATATACACGTTTCTTGAACGCCTCCAGGGACAGTGACTCAACCACCTCCCTGGGCAGCCCATTCCAACGCCTGACCGATCTTCTGGAGAATAAATTTTTCCTAATATCCAACCTAAACCTCCCCTGGTGCAACTTGAGGCCATTCCCTCCAGTCTTATCACTAGTTATGCAGGAGAAGAGATTGATCCCACCTCACCACAACCTCCCTTCAGGTAGTTCTAGAGAGCAATAAGGTCTCCTCTGAGCCTTCTCTTCTCCAGATTAAACAATCCCAGTTCGTTCAGCTGCTCCCCGTAAGATTTGTGCTCCAGACCCTTCACAACTTCATTGCCCTTCTCTGGACATGCTCTAAGGCCTCAATGTTTTTCTTGTAATCATGGCCCCAAAACCAAACACAGCACTAGAGATGTGGCCTCGCCAGTGCCAAGTACAGAGGGACGATCACCTCCCTGCTCATGCTGGCTACACTATTCCTGTTACAAGCCAGAATACCACTGGCATTCTTGACCACCTGGAAACACTGCTGGCTCATGTTCAGCCAGCTGTTGACTAGCACCCCAATATCCATTTCTGCCTTAATGTACTAATTAACAGAAAATCAATAAATACATTTTAACCAAATGCATTCAACTCACCCAAGGTGTAGTATTTTATGTTGGGCTCCAGTGTTGGACTTGATAGATCTTTCATATTTGCATCAACCAAGTTCTGGGCTCTGGATGCGTGCCAAAATGCCATAAACCTTGCTATGAATGATGCTGCAAAAATTGCTAACATACCAAAATCAAGCATATTCCATAATTCAAAGAGGTACTCCTTTGGGCCTTGAGACCAAATTTCTTTACATTCAGACCATATCATGCCTAGTAAAACAGAATAGAAAAAGCAGTGTGTTCTTTTAGCTTCGTGTTCATTGTATATGATATTTTATTGTGTACAGAGTATGCCCTTGGTTGCAGTCAAATCAAAACCATTTTGATCTTTGGATCTTTGAATCTGTTCACTCATATACATGTCAGTACTTCTTCCTCATGTGCGTAGTAATAACAATCTTTCATACTGTTTTTGCCTATTCTACTCTAAAAGCTTTCAAATAAAAGAATGGGAAATGAGTTTGTCCATCTGTTGCATACACAGAAAGAGACTGACAGTGCAGAAATGCTCTGGCATGTTCGTGTAACCATAGAAGAACTGGTAGGAGAACTCACATATTCTCATTTGCAGAGGATCCTGTGAGACAAATGACCATGCAGCTCAGAATCATACCCAATTCTTTGTGAGCAGGGAAAAGTATCTGTTTGATTCCTAATATTAATTATTAAATAAAAATTCTAAAAAGAAATAAAATCTTGGAATATAGTATAATTTATGGCATCCTTTTTATTGACCAAATCCTTCTCCTTTCCAAGAAAAAAATATTTAATCATGAACTAAATTTCCAGAATTCTTGAGAGTGCAAAGATAAAAAACTTGGAATTTTACCATTTTTTTGCATTTCTCAAATTGCCTGAAAGATCTATTCATCCTTTTTCAGATGAGGACAATTATAATGTTGATTACAGTAATTAAATTCAATGCTATCTCTGTATGCATTGAATTAATTTGTGGTAAGTCTACACCTACTCCTCCATGACAGAAATAAATCAAAACAGATTAAATTAGAAAACTGTACATTCAAATTGGAAAAATACTGTTTATTTTCTAATTATCAAATTTAAACATTTATATTTATGAAATATTTGGAAATCTAAGTGTTATATTACCTCCACAAAACACAGTTATGCTCCTTTATACAGCTATCTGATGAAATAATTAACAATTGCCAATGTCTTTTAAGGCTATATGAATCAGTAGATGTAAAAACAGCTCCAACTTCAATCACAGATAGTTCATAAAAGCACAAACTTTTAATTGTATAAGTTCTTGAATGAAAGTAGATTTTATTCAGCTTGAAACTAAGTCTCCCATACTACTCATTTAATTGACAACCAGAACCTAGATCCTTAAAACATTTGTGCAGCTAAACCTCACTGGAATCATAGAATTGTAGAATGGCTTGGGTTGGAAGGGACCTCAAAGATCATCATGTTCCAATCCCCCTGCTACAGGCAGGGTTGCCAGCCGCTAGATCAAGTACTAGATCAGATTGTCCAGGACCCCATCCAACCTGGCCTTGAACACCTCCAGGGATGGGGCATCCACAGCCTCTCTGGGCAGCCTGTTCCAGCACCTCACCACTCTCAGCAAAAAACTTCCCCCGACATCTAATCTAAATCTTCTCTCCTTTAGTTTAAAACCATCCCTCCCTTGTCCTATCATTGCTAGCCCATGTAAAAAGTTGATTTCCCTCATGTTTATAATCTCCCTTTAAATACTGGAAGGCCACAACAAGGTCTCCCTGCAGCCGTCTCTTCTCCAGACTGAAGAAGCTCAGCTACCTGAGCCTGTCTTCATAGAAGAGGGGATCCAGCCCTCTGACCATCGTCATGGCCCTCCTCTGGACCCTCTCCAACAGCTCCACAACTTTCCTGCACTGGCCCCAGACCTGGATACATTACTCCAGCTGGGCCCTCATGCCGGCAGTTAAGAAAAGGACAATCATCTACCTTGTCCTACTGACCACCCGTTTTTCCAATGCCGCCCAGGATACCATTGGCCTTCCAGGCTGCAAGCACAGACTGCTGGCTCGTCTTAAGTTTTTCATCAACCAGGACCGCTAAGTCCTTCTCAGCAGGGCTACTGTCAAGGAGTTCTTCTCCCAGTCTGCATACAAACCCGGGATTACCCAATCCAAGTGCAAAATCTTGCACTTTGCTTTGTTGAACCTCATTATTTTTGCATTGGCCCACCTTTTAAGTTTATAAAGGTCCCTCTGGATGGCATCCCTTCCTTCTGCCATATCAACTACACCACTCATCTTGGTATCATCAGCAAACTTACTGAGGGTGCACTTGATCCCATCATCTATGTCAGTGACAAAGATGTTCAAGTACCGGTCCAAGACAGATCCCTGGGGGACACTACTTGTCACCAGCCTTCACCTGGACTTAGAGCCATTGACAATAACCCTCTGGCTGTGACATTCCACCAAATAGTCCACCCTTCATATCTCCCCAATTTAGAGATAAGGGTATAGTGGGGGACCATATCAAAGGCCTTAAAGAAGTCCACCAAAGCCCTCATTCCTTCATAGAGGACCACTAAATTGGTCAGGCACGACTTTCCCTTGGTGAAGCCATGCTGTCTGTCATGGACCACCTGCTCATCCCCCATGTGCCTTAACATGTCTTCCAGGAGGATCTGTTCCATGATCTTCACAGGCACAGAGGTGAGGCTCATTGGCCTGTAGTTCCTTGGGTCCTCCTTCCTCCCTTTCTTATAAATGGGAGTGATTAAATAAATTGAATCAGGCAGCTAGAATATTTTTGAGAGATTGTGCTCAACTTCTTATGTTTAATAGTACTACATCACTGAACTGAATGGGTCAGCTCAGAGTACATTTCGTAGCATTCACTTCATTCCTACACTGGATGGAAAAAAATTTACCACTGGATACTGTGAAGTCTATAGTCTGATTCTCTTTAGTCAAATAATAGTACATTAAGCTATATATAATATTAATTCTGAGGAAATACTTGCAACATGAGAGAATATTTGCAGAAAGATTTGACTGGACACAACAACCTTGGCCCACAATGTGGAAATCTTTCCCCATGGAAGCTGACATAGCCTGACTCAAAAACAAACAAACAAACAAAAAAAACAACAAACAGAACACTGGTAGACAATTTCCTTAGCTATTCATAAACTGCATTCATTCCTATCAGATGATGCAGTTTTTGCCTGCGTCCTTTACCTGAACATTTGCGATTAACAAGGCACATATAAAGGCTAACTGACACCTAGTAAGAAAGATGAGGCCAATGTGGGAATGCAACCATCTGACTAGATTCACCGTGTTCAATTTTTGACATTAATCTTTAATGGTAGCAAAGGATTAATTTGAGTCCAGCTTCAATGAAATCACGGCAAGACAAACTGAAGCAAAAATTAATCTTTACCTATTACCCAAGAAATAATTAACATCTCCATCCATGAGAAACAGGATGTTTTCATTCTAAATAGCTGTTTTACATTGCCTGTAGTTTCATTAGGTCGGAGCTTGGTGCCATCAAATCTGTCAGCTGCATTCATGACGAGCAGACCAAGAAAAATGGTGAAAGAAGCTGCATGGGCTACAAACTTCATAAATGGTCCACGCATTATCCTTCCCAGCTGCAAGAGAGGTAATACAATAAAAAGATATTGCATTACTTTCATCCAAAATAAGAAAAATGAATAAAAAGAACAGGAACACAGGGAAATATATGTTTCAATAACACAAAGGAACAAAGATTTGGAAAGAAATCATACTATGATGCCACACTGACAACCACATTTAAAAATTTCTCCTTATTTACTGTCTACAAAAAATAATTTTGTTTCTTTCACCATATATATGTTTTTAATTCAGTGTTTTGAAATAATTCTATAATTCTTTTGGGGCATCTTTATGTCTATTATAGGTAATCAAGAGAAGTATTTATTACAGTTGTTAAATATATTTCAAATTTACATTCCAGTGATCTTTATGAGGTAGCAAAGAAAATGGGATTTTGACACTTACTAACAGCATCAAATTATCACCAGGAGCGTATTATGACTAAAGAATTCTGTTTCCTAACTGACATGACGCTCAGTTTGGTAGTTATTTTGCAGTTTTTTCAACTTAATTCCCCTTTTAAAAAATGTCATTAGACCTCAAGAGCGTATGTTTATAGTTCTGTAGTATCTTTATTTCCTTCCTCACTCCTTTGATGGAAACATTCTCAACTCCCGATGACTAAGCACTACTTCACAACAGCTTAGTGCAACATTAAAAAACCTAAAAGTTCCATAAAAACTTACACAAGGCTGAACTTTTAGAAGTTATTTACTAGAGGAGATGTCTTGAAAGTGCCTGTATAAATATCAAAAGTCTTAGCTAGTTCGCTTAGTTGGCAACAGTAGGAAAATACTCTTTTGGCCTTATGACAAAAAATTTTGTGGTAAGAATTGAAAGTATTACAGATCCCAGATAAAATATATTACTATCTGTGGTCAGGATAAGGGAGAGGAAAGCATAAAGTCAAATTATCATTTCAAGTATTTTTGCTACACTTTTTTCAATACCAAAAACAGAATTTTGTTGACTTCACAATCAACTTTCACAGAAACAAAGAGTAAGGATGCAATGGTAAGATCTCAAACACATTAAGAAAAGCAGACAAATATAAAGAAGATACTCTTGAAGGAACACCGTCAAGGTTAGCAGGCACAAAATTTGATCTTTCTCCTTTACATGTTATTTTGCAAATCCATTCATTATGTTTCTCACTCAAAAAAATGAATTTATCTTTGTTTTTTATTAAATATTTCTTCAGCGTAATGAAATGATCTTCAACAACCAATTATTTTCTGTTGCCTACAAAGAGAGAAGGTGTTTGTTATGGGAGAAGATTCTACTTCAAGCTAGCAAGGAACAGCCATGAACAACAAAGAAAAAAGCAGAGCTGGAAAATGATAAAGTACCTTGACAGTGTCCTTTTAAATGCATTTAACTTATATTCACAAACGAAGATGGATTAGGAGACAGATGCCAGAAAGAGTCCTAGCCAGAGAAAATATATATATATATTGAAGGAAGTAATATTAATATAACTCTTGATCTAAAACCATTAAATTTTAAAGTCTGAACTCCTAGCCCCCCACCCCTTTCAAAAGAGACATAAAAATATTTTTACAATAGATAGCAAAAAACTCCCTGGAGGTAGGACTGACTACAGCTGAAGTGATTACACAAAGTCTGGAAGTTATTACGATGCTCCTACATAGAGATCCAAGAAAATCTTGTAATGGCACTTTAAAAATTTGCAGTCTTCTTATGGAGAGCATATAGGTCAGAAAATAGGAATAAGGTAAAGAGAAAACAAAATATAAAGATACAGTATAATCTTTCAGGATATTGAGACTTTTTTATAAGCTAGACTCCCTGTTTAATACAATTCCACTGAGAGTTTGACATAATACACTGTTTGCCATCGCAGAGATCAAGGACATGTTCTCATTCTGCAACTTAAGTGCTTTTCCAGGTTTCTGATTCTTTGTGCTATGGTCTTTGTTTTGGAGAGTGTTTTATACATTGGTTTGGATTTTGGTTGCCCTGTGTGAAGTCAGCATTCCTTATGGGTCCCTTCCAACTTAGGACACTTTAAGATTCTATGATTCTAGGACAAGATATGGAGCAGTTATACCGTGGTTCCTCCTACCCCCTGTATAAGGGGTCACCTGAAATTGCTGAGGACTGGAGTCATTGATTCACTTCATTTCTCCCCTGTATCTGAAGAAACAATGATTAATGTAAAATTATGGAGTATGGCATTGTTATGGAGAAGATAAAATAGGACTCTGTGTAGCACATGTGTCACAAAGGAAAAAAGGCCTGGTAAAGAAATGGGATAATGCATATGCTTTTTTAGTGGAACAGTTTCCCAGCTCCTCATGTTGTGGACATAAAAACTCAATTTATTTTGCCCTACCACACTGCAAAAGAAGTATGGGTATAACTCTCAGAATGTGCTTCTAGAAATACGCAGGGATTGATGAAGTTACTACTTCAGAAATCCCAACCCCAAGGGCTGGGAACAGTTAAAGAAGATTGTATGTCAACTTCAGATCCCCTATCTTGGCCAAGGGCTGAAGAAATTATGCATAAATTCGTAAAATTAAAACTATAAATTGCATTATTAATTATAGCTGAACAGCTTGGACATTATAAAGATTCTCAGAGAAACTTGAAAATAATTTTTAGTCTGTCAAAATGTCATGCTGTTACATAGTATATGAGAAGGTTTGGGTTAATTATCTCTGTAGTTACAAAATTCCATCAGATCATACACAGAATGGAGTCTCTTGGTATAGATAATGTCCTCTATTAGAACAAGCCTATCTTGAACTTAAACAGTGAACATTTTTGTCTTCTAAAAACTAAAGAATCCAATTTTGAAGTATGAGTGAAGCCCAAGATAAGAAATCACAACTGGTAAAATGGTGGACTGGATTTTACATTTGCAGAATATAACGAAACAAAACTCATTCAACATCTCCACAGATGACAGCAGGAGATTATTAAAAAGCAACAAATGAGGTGAAACTTAAAGGATGTTGTCCCTTGCACCTTGACATTAAAAAGCTACTCTGAAATGGCTTTTCTAGAATGTATGATAGTTCAAAATGACTTGAAGATCCAATAAATCATTGAAAAGGGGAAACGACAAATAGATAAGTCACTGCTATGGTTGAAAAACAGTTACTGAAGTATGTTGAATCTCAAGGTGAATTTTAAGACCAAAGCACTCACAAAAATCCTAGTCACTATATAGGAAAGTGAAAATGACATTACTGATTTTTATTGTCCAGACTGAAAGATATGTCAAAACAAAAAGGCCCCAACCTTTTCCTCTCACAGCAAAATAAAAGGAAAAAAAAAAGCAAATACTTGAGTCTTCAATCAACCTTCCTTTTCCCCTAGAATCATCTGCACACTGGATTTGGCCTGCTAACATAACGGATGTTATACTGTGCCCTGTAAGATCCATTTGTTCCTTCTAATATGCTCTCAGAGGAAAACTTCAATCAGTGTCCATTTGCAATGGATAGTGACTAACTGAAAGAGAGTTTCAGAATAACTTCTAGACAGGTCAGAGACTGTAACCCATCTCCAGTGGAAAGGCTTTCCACAGCATATGCATCATTCAAACATAAGAAGTAGTAGCATCCAAATCCAAACAACAACGTTATAAGCGGATGCAGGGGAGGCTGAGGAGCTGCTTTAAGAACTTCACGGAATATACTGAGTATTAGTATCATCTTGAAAAGTCAACATCATTCACCTCGACTTCTAGAAAATCAATGGCAATAATTTCTGACATTAATGTTTTGGTGACTTTTATCTATTAATTTTGAATCATCAAAAATAAAATTGCCTTTGAGTTAATTGGAGTCAACCCACAGCTTGAACTTAGTCTAGCTCTGTGTCAGTGGAAAATGAAGATCCTCAGTATTTGACTACTAATGCAACAACTAAATGAAGAATAGCTTGACTCACTGTTTATAAACTATAGTTATTACAAGACATTTCTTGCTCTGCTATGCTTATTAAACTTAATATACATTGCATTTAGGACACACAGTTGCGTGTCAGAATTATCAGAACGTGCAACCCCGAAGCCCTTATATTCTAATTCAGTTTTGAAATAACACAGTTGTCATGCACTATTTGAGCATGAAAATAAGCTTATAGCCATATTTCATCTTTGCCAGACAGGAATCTACATGCAGATGATACATACACACATTAACAAAAGGTCATTACAAGATTCTACCAACTGACCTTACTGCAAGGAGCAATCCAGTAAGCCATTGAAAGGAATGGCAGTCCTACTGCAACAGCAAGAACAACTAGAAACTTCACCGCCATAGTCTGCTGCCGTAAACCTGACAGATTCTCATACCAGATGGAGAGAAGTTGTTGCTGGCAGTTTGGATGTGCTACAAACTATAACAAAGAAAAGGAGCACAACATAAGAATATTATTATCAAAATATTTTTTATTAAGATAGCCGCTATATCAAATGTATTGAGACTGTGAGAGTAGAAAAAATTAAACAAATATGCAAAGGAGCACTAACAAGGCTACAAGAAAAAGGTTTTTTATGAGCACAATCTCCCAGCATGCAGGCACATTGCTATCAGCAACAATAAATGCATTAACCTAAAAACAGTTTGATTTTATTGACACTGTGTTCCATTACAAACTATTAATTTCCACTTCAGTGTAATTATCCATCATCTTTATCTGTGCAAACTCCACTTGTTTCCAAAAGTTAAAATTTTCATGTACTTCAGAAATTCCAAAACGTTAAATCTTTTGTACTGCAAATGACGGTATAGTCTTTGGTTATATAAAAAAAAATGCTACGTCTTCACATGCTAAGGTGGAAAATATCACTTTTTCAGCTGATGTAAGAATATAGGTGTCATTTCCGTAGGACATCAGATAAAGGCTATTTGTAACTTGGCTACGGAATCTTCTGGACAAACACTGCGAAACTGAGAAGTCTGACTGGTAACCTTCTATCCTGTTAAAGTCAGTGTTGTATCTTCCCTTTGCAAGTTGTTTCAGCTCTTTTTAGTGAACTTTGCTCGTCAAATGTTTGCATAGAATCATATAATCATAGAATTGCTCAAGTTGGAAAAGACCTTCAAGATCATCAAGTCGAACTGCAACCTAACCATACTACCCTAACTCTAACAACCCACTGCTAAATCATGTCCCTGAGCACCACATCCAAACAGTTTTTAAACACATTCAGGGGTGGTGACTCAGCCACCTCCCTGGGGAGCCTGTTCCAGTGCTTAACAACCCTTTCTGTAAAGAAGTTTTTCCTGATATCCAACCTGGTTGCCTGGGGTTGTTGTGACCAAAATGCAGGACCCGACACTTGGCCCTACTGAAATTCATACAGTTTACCTTGGCCCATTGATGCAGTCTATCCAGGTCCCTCGGTAGAGCCTTTCTACACTCCAGCAGATCAACACTCCCTCCCAGCTTGGTGTCATCTGCAAACTTACTCAGGTTGCACTCAATCCCCTCATCAAGATCATTGATAAAGATGTTGAATAGGAGCAGCCCCAGTACCAAGCCCTTGGGGAAAATGTTCATTTCATTTGAATGCACGTTCACGTTCATTTGCTAGTGGGTGCTCTTTAGTTAAAATGGTTTTCTTCTTCCTTTCATAAACACAGTAAATACTGCTCATATACAAATGTTCAAGGTTTGCCCCAGAGATGTGGATTCAATTACTGTAAAAAATTTGCAAGTCTTCCCAAACTACCTCTATATATTGAGTCCCTGCTGGATTTTTGCACGTTCTGATTCCCTTTTTATTTTTTTTTAATTTTTGTTAGAATAAGGAATTGTTTATTTTCACTGTGTTGACCTGATCTATTTCACTTTGTAGTCTTGCTGCTCTGAGAGGAGACAGCTCTACTTTAGGGTAACCTGCTTTCGAACTGCATTCCTCAGCCAAAGCCTTTTGTCCCTCATTTCTACAAATCACATCACATACATAAATTCTTCTGGTTTACATACACATCATCTGGAACTTTACAATCTGTATTATCCAGGAGAAGCTTCTGGGTAATTTTAGAGCCTTGGTGCAGCCACTAACTCAGCCAGATCCTATTCAACTGAGTATATTTCAAGTGCAGACCAGAGTCTTAAACTGGCAACAGAAATAGGAAGTAAGCCAAAGAAGAGATGATAATTTGTGTTTTTGGCACTGTCTGGAGCCCACTGTTCTTCAGAAGCAAAAACCACTGCACTGTTACTCCTAAATCATGTCTCTGATCACGATGGAGAAAAATACACATTTTCTGTGACACACACAGTTTCAATAAATTTTTTAAACTTTCTGAGTATACATTTCCAGGCTTCAAAATTAGTGCAAATTTGTTTCTTTTACTGTTATTTCTTTTACACCAAAATTAAAAGCAAGTTAATATCTAAACATTCTGCATATAGTTAGACATTTTCTTACAACCATGAGATTTCACACTCACTGTGACCAGCATCCACCCTGCATACCTGCTTCTTTATATTACAAACTGTCTGGGGTAAGGATTCTTTTGTTTGTAAAATATAGTGGGCATAAGGGCTCAAGTGTTCATTTAAATGTCCTAAAGCTACCATAACATAAATATTTAATAATTCCAGATTTTAATAACATCATGATGACACTTAAGTTTGATCGACACAATTGCTTACTTTTTTTACTTCATATTTGATTGCAAGTTTTAAGCGGCTAAGGCTGGGGCGACCATGTTCTCCATTACTGTGGCTCATCTCTACATCGCCATTCAAAATAGCTTCCACTTCTTCTGTATTTCTGCACAGATCAAGGAGTCCAACTACAAAATCCTTGCATTGCATAGACAATTTCTTGTAATCATTCTGGAAAAGAAAGGAAGAAAGATGATTGATGTTTAGAGCTAACAACAGAGGAACACTTCTGCATTCCAGTTACACATTTGTGAGAATCAACAGGTTTTTTTAGCATCTTGCTTTTCTTCTCGTAATTAATTGTTAACATGCATTTACTTCCCCTGTTCATAAAGAGTGATATTTATCTCATCTTGGTCACCTTGGATATCTAGATCATCAATTTTTACATCTCAGTTACTTCCCAGGACTTGCTTTAGAGTCCATTCAAAGTAAAAAACACTTTTAGAAATATTATATGACATTACTTTAATAACTAGTTCAAGTTGAGTTGTATAGCACAGTGGAAATTATTTTTCTGTTCACCACAGAAATCTACATAACTAGCTCTAATGTGGAAAGTTACACTGTAGGTAACAAAATTGGAAAAGAAGAGCATTCTACAGAGAGTGGAACTAAACAACCTCCCAACTTGCTTGAGAATTATGCAAGGACATTTCATTTCTTAGGCCTTGAGTTATTCTTGTCAGTCCAACCTGAATTCTCTCATTTTTCAGCATCGTTTTTAGCTTGCAAACACAGGACATTGCTGTTTTCTAGAAGTCACCTCTGTAGTAGTACACAGAGCACAGTGATATCACGTCTCTAACTTCAACTCAGTGCTCTCTAGATCAAGTATCTGACAATAGACTCTGACAAGTTAGCCAAAATGTCATTCTCTAATGGCAGGTTCAGCTGCTTATTGCTTCAATAACCAATTATTTTTTGGCTTACCAGAAGGTGCAAGTCCTAACAGAAAAAAAGAGATTTTAATCATTGTACTCCATGGTTCATTAACCACTTTTTTGCTTGCAGCTGTGTTTGGGTCATAAAAGATGAATTAGGTAGACAGATAGGTAGATGGATACGTTTAGATATAGATGTAAATCTACAGCTAAATGATATGTACAGACATACTGCCTTCTGCCTAAAACTTCTGAGAGATTTACTCATGCATATGTCAAAAACTTCTGATATTTTAATTTTTACTATTTTTTTATTTCTTTTAATTTACTCATTTTTACTAATTTTAGGAATTCCTTTAAAGATGCAATTATTGAATTACAATATAATTATTCCCCAAAAAGAGAATGCAAGAAAAACAAAAGTAATAACAAAACCAAACCCTACCATGCAATCGTACATTCTCTAGTTTCATGTTCAAAATAAATTTCTACGAATGCCGTTATTACAGGAACACATTTCTGCCTCTTCTGATTTGATCTTCATAGCATTCTCCCTTCTCTGGTTCTTCCTCTCTGTTTAGTCCCTTCTTTTTAAATACTTCCTCATACTAACTGCCATCTAATGCACAGCCAGGAAGACAAAACATTATCTAACACAGAACACCCTAATTTGTTTGCTGAGGATGTACTTCATGCACGTTTGTCCTTTATTAACCACAATACAACAGCAGTTAATTACCTGGATAAACTAAAGGATTGCATCTGGATTTTACATTTCACTTCACTTAGATGGATGCAAACATTCATAGACAAGTACTTATATACACCACTGTATAACTACATAAATGTTTGTGATTTATATTTGTAATAAAGTGAGCCAGATAGCTCAGATCTATCAGACAAGAGAATTTTAATGTCATTTATCTATGGAGGAGTAAGAAGCTAAATAATAAAACTTTCTGAGACATGTTGTGTATTTTATTATTGTATTATTTAATTTGCCTCTCTTCAGAAGAATAACTATAGAGATTAACCAAAATTGTGACTTCTTGGCAGCACAGGAAGATATTTTTTGTGAGTAATATATCACCTTCTCTCTGGCTTTCATTTTTGTACCAGCATTTAAGATAAGATTTAGTATTCAATCATGTTAATAGTGAAATGTCCTCAAAGTTAGAGGGAAAGCAGCCTCTTGAGATTCCTAGACAAAGGAAAATCAAAGAATCAACCTATGCACCCTTCCACCTTAGGAATGATGGGCAGTTTTAGGCTGACGTCTGACACCTGAACACCAAATGAAAAAAAGGAGTATTTTCAAATAAAGTTAAGAACAAAACAATTTGTCCTGCGTAAGTAACTATTTTGTAATATACTGGTATGGGCATACCTTGGGATATGTCATCTAAATATGCATATTTATGTGCACACTAACACACTTGTTAGCAACACTTGCCAGCTCTGGTGCCTGAGACATGACATAGATCTTCAGAACAGTATGTGAGGAGACCGTTACTCCATGGTGGTCTCCAACGCCTTTCAGTATTTTCCAAACAAAACTCACATGTGATACCCCATTCTAATGAAGACTGTATTTTTTTCCGAGTTCAATCCTTTTATTAAAATTTTATGAAAATGTTTACTGAGCAGCCAGATACGCCCATTCACACTTTGTAGAATTAGCCCATTGGAATTTCTGCTCAGCACACAGCATCATAATATATTTTAGCAAACTCCATCACTCATTTGCACATCACTCATTTTTCTCATTTGCAAGCATGAAAACACAGTATCCCCTCCTGTGAAATGCTGCCGTGGCTGCAATCAATAGCAGCTGCTGAGCTGAAATCTCCCTGGTGGGGTTACAACGGAGCTCCGGGGATGGAGCCGTGCTCAGCATCATCAATACTGCCCCTGCCACGGCACAGGAAAGCTGTACCATGGTAGAGCTAGTCAAAGGAAATGTATGCTGCTGCTCGTGTTCACAGTTTGCTGTCTTGAGCTATATTCCTTTATGAAAAATTTATTGTCTTAGGGAAGGTTATGGAGGACAGGAGGGATGATAACATGAGGGATGCTCTGGAAGTAATGCCTCCTATTTTATTATGTCAGCCATCACCATCAGAGGCAGATGCTGGTGGTATGACAGTACAGGTTGAACCTTCCCACCAACGTTCTGTTGTAGTTTGTTGCTGTGTGACAGCTGCAGCAGAGAAGCAGTCTGACAAATGGCATCTGACATGGAAGCGCATACGAAGCAAAGGTGTGTCATTCAATTCCTCCATGCGGAAAAAATGGCACCCATTAACATTCATCAATGCTTGCTGAATGTTTATGGATACCAAACAGTGGATATGTGCACAGTAAGGCGATGGGTGGTCCATTTCAGCAGTGGTGACAATGGCAATAGGTCATCTCTGCTGGTGCAGATTTTTATGAGCACAGCATGCAGACTCTTGTTCACTGCCGGCGAAAATGCATAGCTAATGGTGATGACTGTGCTGAAAAATAGTGTTTTGCAGCTGAGAATTTTCTCTATCAAACAGTGTTCTTGTGCTCTTTGGATTAATTTTAGTTTCCAAGAAAAGAAATAGGAGGCATTACTTTTGGAGCAACCTAACCTACATATCTTAAAATGCTTCAGGATGATTTGTCAGGGGCTGAGCACAGGGAAGGTAGCTCCAGTCAGGGAACTTCATCTCTAACAAATCAAGGCTGTTCAATTGCATGGCTGCCTTGGGCCCATTGTTTCCTCCATGCACTTAAATGCATGGTAACAGACAAAATGGTTAACTGCAGCACGTGCTTCTCTCTGTCTCACTGTCCCTGTCACAGATGCAGACACTTCTGCCTGTCCCCCAGTTCTCCTGTTTCTTGACATTAATGTAAGCCAAGGGAAAATGTTTGGTTTAACTCATTTTTTTAGAATGGCCAATGGCACACAGAGAATTCCACAAGTTTTCTTCTACTGCAAATGGTATAAACATAATCAATTAAAAAAGCAGCCCTCTGAAACTGAGAAGGCAGTTTGCAATTAATTTACCTTTGGAGTCTCTAAAAAGAATTGGCCCCTAAATCTGCAGCCAAGGAGGTGTGTGCTTCATTCTGTGAATGTGACACAGCTGGTTCAGGGCTGCTCAGCAATTCAGAAAAATCTGTTTTTGCCAAATTTTGGTACTCCAAGGTGGAAGTGACAGGCATCTACAAAGGGAGACAAATGCTTTATTCCCCTTACAAATACAGTCCTTATCCCTCCCATGCCTCAGTTACTCATCTCTAAAAGGTACTGTTAACATTTTCCTAAGAGAGCTGCAAATACTCATGATGAAGACTGCAACCTGTTTTCTGTCGGTGTGTACAACTGGAAACAGACAGAAAATCAGGCTTCGAGATCACAACTTGGATTTTGTTCCTCATCAGAAAAACAAACTCAGAAGACTTTTTTAGGGGGTATTACTTTACACCAAATGGCAACACATCTACATTTGTTGATACAAATGCAGTTTTCCACTCCATCTCACTACACAATAAAGCAGTGTGTTGCCATTATGGCTGCAGAGGAATTCGCACTAAATACAAATCTTATCGATTTTGAGCAGCGCGGGGCCACAGCTGTTCCTCTCAAAACTCCAGGCCACATCTCTGCAGGACAGCATTTGTCAGATATCGTCTCCATCCTTACAGACAGATATTTGCTTAAGGGTGGGCAAGCAATTTAGATGAAAGAAAATACAATAACAATCCCCCAATGTTCTGTATGCTTGTAAAGCTGCATTCTTAGCTATGTTGTCCAAAGCTAAATTAAATGGCTTTCAGAAAATCTTGCAAATTTCCAAATTACTCAGGAAGCCTAAATTAACCACTTCATACAGAAATACTACGCACATCTGTCCAATCACTCTTCCTTCAGAAGTCGTCCTCTATTTTTTTTCTGTATTTACTCCTAATAAAGAATAATTCTGCAAAACATTTAAAAGAACAATGCCTGTAACCAAACACAACATGCATGTAGTGCTAGATAACACTGCAACAAAGGTGGAAGAAAGGAGTTTATGCCAGAGAACAGTGCTTTCTGCTGCTTATAGCATTTGCTACTGGGCTTGAATCACAGATTCATGTTCAATTTTACCTTAAAATATACCCCATAAACTGTGTAAAACCAGTGTATTTTAAAAGGATGCATTACCAGTAAGTTCAATTTCATTTAGACAAGTACTTTAAATGGCTCAGGTAAACTCTAGGTGGAGCTAAAGACTTACCATGTCCAGCTAATCAATGCACAAGAAATATTCTTGCATTGATTACACTAACACGTGTAGCACATTTTAAACAAATCCACTTTTTTAAGCAGAGTCTACATTAGCCAGATAATTGTACTGAAGTCCTAAAAAAAGGCAAGAGGATTTTCTTTAGATAAATTGCTGGGATATGAGCAGCAATATGAGCCGGCAGGAGCCCAGACCAGCCCAGGCTCAGCAAAGATGCCAGTGTCCATTTCTGTGAACACAACCTTTGTGCTGTCTGCACTGAACCAAAGCCAGGTAGCTCTCAGTCATGCCCTCAACCTGTCTTGATACTGTAAATGTTACCACTTGTCAATAGTGTAAATGTTATCACTTGTCAATGCACATATAAATATACTCCCTAGTCTTTGATATTTATCCAGAATCACCATGTGGTTTTAGTACTTGCAAAATGTTCTCAAATCTTATGTTGCCAGCTGCCTGCTCCTGGTGAAACCTTAAATTAATGAGACTAAAACTCCTGCACTGTCTCGTGCTCCTGCTCCTCACTGCTCCTATCTACGTACACTCTGCCCTGAAGTATATGCATGTCCACAGCAGAGCTCAGTTGATGTGCAACAACTTTGCCTCTTCCTCAGCGTCCTGCTTCTGCTGAGTGACGCTACTTCAGAATCTAATTTGCAGTTCTTTCACAATGCTATCCTGGAAGTAGAGTTCTAATTTTAGAGAAGACAGCTGTGGCAAAACAGGAACTTTAAAGAAAGGTCACTCCGGGCTGAGCGGTCACAAAAAGTGAGGTGCTCCAAACGGTGTGGCAGTGCAGGCTGCATTAGTCTGTTTACTGAACCAGTCCATCTTTCCTCACACATGAGCTTCATTTCCTTCCTTGGTACCATCATGGTCAAATACTGTGCTCCCAGTTCATCCTGCCAATTGTGTACTGCAGCACACATTTGAAGAACAATTCTTGCTGACTGTTTGAGATGATGATGTTATTTATCAGTCTTAACTTGTGTCACTCCAAGTGCAGTAAATTGAGCTATACAGTCCTTACAAATCAGACGTGCCACTTATCTCAACATAGCTGTGAACTTAACAGGCTGCACTTATGGTGTATAAAAATGTTTATCTGTTCTGTTCTAAATTTATTCCCTTTTAAGTTAATCAAGTCCTTTTGTTCTCATCTTCAGCAGCTGCTAAAGTGAAAGAAACAAGAGAATGTGGTTTAAATACTTTCTCTAAACTGTACATGCAAGCACTGGATGAAATATCAGTCCACTGAGATCCTAAGAATTTCTGCCAGGAACCTCACGGGGCAGACTTTTATCCTCTGAATTAAGCTGAATTAATTTTGCTCTTATCAGAATCTGAACTTTCTTATTGAACTGCCTTTATATCAATGCACAAGTTCTCATACTTGTACCTTTTCCATTTCTCTCCCCCATCTCACTGGTGGGTAATGAGAAGCTAAGCTGCCAGCAGGGTTAAACTACAACTGCAGTCCACCATTAATGCTGCCTGTGTTTGCACAAGGTCTGACTTTGCAGCTAGTGAGAGCAAAAAGATTACACTTGTGAGACTATTACTGTCTTAAATAATACAACTAAATGATGTGATGGAGTTCAGTTGCCCATCAGTGTGAAACCACCACAGTGGGATTGAGTGCACCCTCAGCAAGTCTGCAGATAGCACCAAGCTAAGTGGTGCAGTTGACAAGCTAGAGGGAAGGGATGCCATGCAGAGGGACCTGGACAGCCTTCGGAGGTGGGTCCATGCCAACCTCATGGAGTCCAGCGAGGCCAAGTGCAAGGTCCTGTACCTGCATCAGGGCAATCTCAAGCACAGATACAGGTTGGGCAGAGAATGGCTTGAGGGCAGCCCTGAGGAGAAGGATTTGGGGGTGTCAGTTGATGAAAGACTCAACATGAGCTGGCAATGTGTACTTGCAGCCCAGAAGGCCAATTGTGTCCTGGGTTGCATCAAGAGAAGCATGACCAGCAGGGTGAGGGAGGTGATTCTGCCCCTCTGCTCTCATGACACCCCACCTGGAGTACTTTGGGGCTCTGAGCAACCTGGTCTACACAGTGGGTTGGAACTAGATGATGTTAAAGGTCCCTTTCAACCTAAACCATTCCATGATTCTATGATTCTGTGATAAGTATACCTGAATAAAAAAGATTAAGAGATGCACAGAAACAACAAAGAAAATCAGCACATTAAAAAACATCACAATATGTAGAATCCTTTTAGTAAATAACTGTAAAATATTGTGAGAATTGAGCAAAATTTTTTAGTCCAACCATGAGAAAATAATGCGTGTATGAGTAGAACTGTTTCATCTGGCTTGCACAAATGACCAGAACATCCCACCTCTCACATTATCCTACTGACTTATGAGGACGATGCCAACCTCTTCCATTCAAGTAACAGGAGAACGACCTTTGACTGAAATTTGTAATTCTGTGTCTGTCAGAATAGGTATCCCTCTACTCACCTTAAACTCTTTTTCAATGTTGGCAAGCACAGCCAGCTCATTGCTGAGCTCTAAGGCAGTCATTACAGGGTCTTCACTAGATAAAGACAAATAAGCAGGGCTGGCCAGACCTTTGTAGGCATTGATTCTGGACCTGGAATGGCTGAAAGAGTCATGCTTTTGTTTTTGATTGCATTCACTGCACTTGCAGAAATAGTCATGTGGTCTATCAATCCGAGCCCCTTTTCTCAGCAGAGTGTAGACAATCTCATACTCATGGCAGTGAGCAGCCAGAATGATTGGTGTCACATCATGGGAAAACCGTGTTCCATCTTCATCGTATGCATAGAAGTCATCGTGCTGGAGCTCTGACTGACTAGGACTTAATGCAAGCCTCTTCCCTTCAGCAAACGCAGGATGGTTTAGGATAGCTTCTACTATCCGAACGTAACCTTTGCTAATAGCCAAAAGCAAGGCATCCCCAACCCGAGATAGGTTCTCCTTTTTCAGCAGAAGTTCTGTGATCTCCAGGTGCTCATTAGCAACTGCCAGCTGCAAGGCATTCTGCCCCATGTAGTCCACACAATTTACATTGAGTGAGGGACATTCTTCCAGCATTTTGCGAATCACTGGGATATTTCCATATTCTGCTGCATCCAAGAAGCGCTCTTCCTCAAGAGAAAGACTTGTTGAGTGGTCATTAAACATATACGCTGGCCCTCGACTGGCCTGTCTCCTCCCCTTCTCCCGGAGAATGGTCTGTCGTCGCAGTGCTAGTCTGTTCTCATTGCCTCGGCTGTGTGGAAACAGAGAAAGTATTAATTCTGCTCTATGACAGGGCATGTCGATCTTAAATAATAACAAATAAAAATAATTTTAATCATTTATCTGTTGCATATTTTTCGTACAATATAGAGATCAGAAACCCTGACTTTGAAGCGTTTTGTAACCACTGTCACCACATGGCTCTGGAATCAGTAGTGAGCCACACATTCTTTGAACAAGAAGAAGCCTTAGTCAATCATCATTTAAAAGTACACTTCTTATTTCCTCCTCCACAGCTTTTGTAACAACTTATAGTGAAACTGAATTCTGCTTTATATTACAGAAGTAGAGTAACAGTTTCTAAGGTAAGGTTCCTTTTCAAGTTGACACAGAAACTATCCTCTGTTTTTCTGGTACTTCTCTATCTACCTCAACTTCTCATCTTCTCAGCGCTGTTTCATATCCCACCCTTCACTCCAATATGCACAGTCACTTCATGCTTTTTGTCTCAATCTTGAAAAGACTCAGAAAAAGTCATTTCAATAACATTTGTACATGTTGATTCCACTTTCTGGTTAGAAGAATATTTTCACCAGAAAACATTCAGCTAAGTTTGAGCATTGCTTCAAGAAGGGCAAAATTACATTTTGCTGGATGAATGTACCACTTTATAACATCTTCACTTGCTCTAGCAGAGATATTTTGAAGGACTTCACTGCAACAGCTGGCTATCATCAGATCTCAAGTTCATTGCTTAAATGTATATTTTAAATACAAAGATGACCCAGAAAATAGTAATTAAATGTTAACACATGCAATGGCTACCTCAATCCAGAGACAGATGATAACAACAGCACATGGTAGAGAGAATAAGCCATGTCTACTCAGCTGGCAGAAACCCCAGTGACACCACATGAACCTGCGTGCCCTCAAGTGGCCCTTCTGAATGTCACCATCCCTGCAGGATGCCATTCACCCAAAGCTCTTTGTTTGCTCTACTTTGGTGCTAAGTCACAGCTCAGAGTGAAGCCAAGTTGCAGTGCGAAAGGAGTCAGCAGCCATGGGATGTGGGATTGCATATCACAGCAGGATATTTGAGAACAGAACTTTTCCAAAGCCCCATCTGCCTCAGAAAAGCATGCAGGCACACTACACTTGCTTTTATTATCCCTACTGCTATACTACATCAGCAACTATCTAACCTATGTTTTGGATATGGTTTCTCCTCTGATTTGTTGATCCTTTTCTAATATATAGGAATAACTGCTCATTCATAAATTTGAACTCTACATAATAAAAGCACATCTACTATGCTGTATGACATCTGTTCCTCCCCATCTCCTCATCCTTTTCATTATTACAGTTCAGAACATTGATATCCTCCACTTGGTGGCTTGCCACCAAATCCTGCCTATTCTTGCTTTATAACAGCTCTGAAATGGAAGTAGTTCTACTATTGAAACTGTCATCCATCCCTCACTTAACTTGTCTGTCAACATTTTACGGGCGTTCGGCCCAGTTCCGTGACGAATGGGATGGGGGACCCACGGACCCACGCCCCGGGAAAAGGGAAAAGGGAAAAAAGGGTAAGGAGATGGGTCTGAGAGCAAAAAAAAAACAGCGGCAACAATCTGAGGAGAAACAAACTAATTTACTAAACAAGATATTGGAATGCAAAATAACACACTATAATACAGTATAATTACAATTTAAGCTGATAAATCCAATTCAGTGAGAGAGAATGTCCTAAATCAAGGTAGACCTTACTCTACTACCGATGATAAGACGGCTGGGAAGAAAGGTGCAGCCAGGACAAGAGACGGGTGGAAAGAGAAGAGATGAGGTCTCGTGCTCTAAAAGTTTTTATCTTTTCCCTCTGGCCGCAAATGGTAAGAGAGGAGCAAAGTACCCTGGGGAATGTAGTAGTCCTTCTCTTCTGAGAACCAGGTACATACACTACATGATGTTATGATGTGGAATACCAATAACTGAAAATCATAAAACCATGACATTGTCTTACTCATTAACCATTTAATTATTACAACATAAAATGAGCCATTTCAAAACTAAGCTTATTGAGGAATGCTGAATTACCATTGTGGTTTTTTTTCAGTGCAAAATATACTACATTCTCTCTAACAAGAAATTCTAATTCATGACGCTGTTATCTCTGTCAACTAAGATCCTATTCCTCAAGAGAAATTCAATTGCAAATCATTTTCTCTCCTAAAATTACTCTGTTAAACAACTCAATATTCACTACATCTTCATCTTTTTTCCTTTTGAATAGTGGCTTAATGATTCTTCACACACATATGCTCACATACGCTTCAGTATTTTCAGTATTTCCCATACAATAATAACTGCAAGCAATATTTTATTATTAAGCATGTACCAATTAATATGAATTTGAGTATTTAAACAACAAAGTAAAATAATCATTTGAATCTGACTCAAAACTTCTTCACAAAAAGTAGCATTACAAAATATCTTCTAAGAATAATCTTCTAGCTGTTTATATTTAACCTTACTATAAATTTCCTTCCTGCTTTTTGCCTTTTCTGTTCAGAGATAGAGTCCTCTGCAGCACTGGAAACACTTCAAATTGACAATGTCTTAAACAGAACAGGACAATTCTTTGCAACATAATTAGAGGTATGGAATGTAGGATAACTCAAAATTGACAACTATAACATTGCTCAATATGCAGACAGTACTAATAATGTACAACAATGGTAAGGTTACAGCCTTAGTTGGGACCATGCCACAATACAGAATAAAAATCTCCCTCATCCTCTCTTCTACTCCTTGAGATCGCTCTTGAGGGCTCTTCTCAGTTCCTGTGGTTTCAAAGCATACAAGAGACCATGGATACATATCCTAATGTCTTATAGATGAATATGTGTCATTGTTAGTAGAAAATTTTTCATCCATATTTCCAGAAATATTAAAAGAAAATATGTATGTGTTGAAAAGTCCTCCTTTGGAGAGGTTTCATAAAAAACATGAAAACTAGAAGAATGATAATGTTACTGGCAATGGCAAAAGTATTGGTGCCCCAAACTGAAATTCATTAAAATGAAGTCAGTTTTTTTACCTACTTGCAAGCATTTTAGGTGGAGAAATTAGGTGCCAGAGACCCCAGATTTGAAAGTATGCCTTAAAGGACTGGTCCTGAAAAGTTCAAACATGAAATATAAGAGTCTGCTGGTAGGCTGAAAATCAAGGAGACATGAAAGACAAGGGTGTTAAAGACAAGTATGGGGAAAAAATGAAAAAAAAAGGGGGAAATTTGATGAGATGTAATATTCATGCACTGTATAACTCTTACTAGATGAACATAGCAGGGTCATCAATAGTGGGATCAAGCGCACCCTTAGTAAGTTTATGGAGGACGCCAAGCAGTACGGTGCAGTCGACACACCCGAGGGATGGGATGCCATTCAGAGAGACCTACACAGGCTTCAACAGTGGGCCCACGTGAACCACAAGAGGTTCAGCAAATCCAAGGTCTTGCACCTGGGTTGGGGCAACCCCCACTATCAGCACAAGCTGGAGGACAAAAGGATAGAGCACAGCCCTGCTGAAAAAGGACTTGAAGGTACAGCAGGATGGCAAACTGGACAGGAGCCAGCAGTGTTCCCTCACAGCCCAGAAAGCCAACTGTATCCTGGGCTCCACTGCAAGAAGTATGGCCACGAGGGCAAGGGGAGGTGATCCTGCCATCTACTCTGCACTGGTGAAATCTCACTTGCAGTACTGCATCCAGATACAGAGTTCTCAGTACAGGAGATATGTGGACTTGTTGGAGCGCATCCAGAGGAGGGCTGCAAAAATGATCTAAGAGATGGAATATCCACCCTTTAGAAGTTTATATAAACATTTATAAGATACCCTCCCAGCTTTCTTTTCCCCAGGCTGAACACTGCCTTGTTAATCAGCCCTTCCTCATAACAGAGATGCTTCAAGCTTCTAAGCATCTCTGTGGCCCTCCACTGGACTCTCTCCAGAAGTTCCATCTTTCTTGAACTGATGAGCCCAGAACTGGACACAGTACTCCAGATGTGGCCTCACCGGAGGCAGAGTAGAGGGGGAAGATCACCTTCCTCCACTCGCTGGCCACACTTTTTAATGCACCCCAGGATACCATTGGCCTTCTTGGCCACAAGGGCACACAGCTGGCTCATGATCAACCTGTTGTCCACCAGGACACACAAGTCCTTCTCTGCAGAGTTATAGTTGAGAGTTTTAACCAGGGTTTATGCTTCTTGAGTCTTGTATCTTCCTAGAAAAAGGCTTTGTGAAATAATACAATTTTGACCAAAGAAAATTATAGTTAATTCTGATCAAATGATCAAAATTGTGCAATGCTTGGAAAAAAATAAATTTTTATGGTGAAATCAACTGGAGCTAGAGTCAAGACAAACAGTACATAGTGTAGTTATGCATCTTGTACACATATGGTTCCACCAAATTTACTTTAGCATGACTTGGTTTTAGAATTTAACTAGTAAAAAGTAAGTTTTGCTAATGTAAGAAAGCAAATTTCCAAAAAGTGGATACAAAAACCTTGACTGTACTGCTTTTAAGACTTTTTTTATAAATGTGATGTCATGCCAGTTCACTGAGTTGTGAACTGCCATTCTTTCTTGAGATATTTAGAAAAGCAAGTATCATTGTGTCAGATTATTGTCAGTAAGATATATTATACGCTTTTTTGAATATTCTTTTCTTCTACTGCACTATAATGAATGAACATATTCTTTCTTTCAAGCATACTCATTTGCCTTTTTTTATTCCGTGGTTGAATGATTTATAAATGCAAGAAGTTATTAAAATCATAGGAGGAAATCTGAAACAAGCAGAAAGAATAAAACATTGTTTGGTCAAAACCTGCACTTCTAGATGAAACACGGAAAAAAAAATGATGTTTCAAGGTGATTACTTTAAAAAGGAATAGCTTTAATACAAGTTCAGAAAAATATAGGAAGCTTACAGAGGAAAGACAGGAAAATTAGGATAAATATGAAAATAAAGAGCATATAGCTTTCTCCTGAGCTACAGTTCCACAGTTCACAAGACTTATATTTATTACAAATAAAAAAGCTTGCTTTCTAAAATTAATTTACACATAGAAGTAAATGTTGTCCTATCAAAAAAAGTTGGAAAAGCCATTTATTACAAAATAGCAAATATTTAAACATATTATCTTACAGTTACATGTAGCTATAGCTGCGTTTGCTCTTTTAAATTGCTTTGATATTATATAGACAATCACTCATTTGACTTAACACTTCATTTTCCTATTTCTTTCACAGAACAAGACATAATACTGTCTGGATTCCACAGATTTAAGCAAGTTATGGCATGGAAATATGCTCCTCCCTGACCCCACCCTCCTCCTTTGGCCTGAAAGTTATGCCTAAGACCTTGCTCAGGACTGGTAACATAGTCTTGCTAAATACTCCGATTATGAGTCAACCATCTTACCTCATAAATAGCGAACAGTCCAAGAGCCCTTTGAGCTCTAATCCTAATGACAGAGCTGCATGTGAGCTCCCCAATTCCTTCTAAATATTATGAAGCTTGAGTTACTATAGTCTCAGGGTAGATTATGTGGAATATTTTCAGGAGATGACTTATTGAAAGTCCCACCTCTTGTGAGAAGGTAAACCTCCAAGGAAAGCTACATGACATACGGCTTCAGGCGTCAGCAAACACCAGGGGAGCCTGCTATGCTGACTCTAGGAAAAAAAAAAACATAGAGTGTGGAGCAGGGTGGAGGTACTGTGGTCAAATCCCATGGCCGTCCTTCAGGGATGGAGACTTGATCATACAATCACTGAATCATTTGAGTTGGAGAGGACTCTTAAAGGCCATCTACTCCAACTCCCCTGCAGTGAATGAGGATATCTGCAGCTAGATAAGGGGTGCTCAGAGCCCTGTCCAGCCTGACCATGAATGTCTCCAAGGACAAGGCTTCCATCATCTCTCAGGGCAACATGTCCCCAGTGCTTCACAACCCTTACCATAAAAAACTTTTTCTTATATTCAATCTAAATCTCCCCTCTTTTAGTTAGAAAAAATTCCCCCTTGTCATATCACAGCAGACCCTAATAAAGAGTGTCTCCTTCTTTCTTGATGATACTATTGGAAGTGATAAACTATGCTGTTTTCCAGAGCCTGCTCTCAGCCAGCAGTTTTCCATCTTTCTGTCAAAAACATGTTCTCTGTGTAAAATCTGCAAAGTTTGACTGAAGTCACCCAAGCTCCACTTCAGTGTAAGATAACAGCATTAAAATTATCTAAGAGAGAAGGAATCTTGGGGAAAGTACCATTGCAGACAAGTTGGAAGAACACCACTGGCTTCTGGGACCAGTCAATGGGCTGAGCCTCTCTTCACCCCACATAGGGACGCCTATTGGATGAGATACGCACACTAAGCTATACTGAGTGCTTCCCCAGGAAACACAGAAATCCTGTAGAGTTATTCCATTATTTAACACATTTGCAGTTGACTATATTATTGAAGCTTTTGGTTAACCTCACATGTTTTGTAGGCAGTATATTTATCACTGGTAACTCAAAAGAATCTGCAATCTGTTGCTTTAATAAACCGTGCTATTCACTAATCTAGCCATGAGAGGTCTCATTGGGCACTGCCATATTTCTTAAGGGTGGTTGTGAGAGCCAATTTGAACACAACTAGACGAACTGGACAGTGTGCTATTTGTAATTGTGATAGTTCGTATTTTGAATAAGACTACACTCATAGTGCTGAACTGGACATCCCTCAGAAGCCAAGCTCAGCCACCCTCTGCCCTTCTGATATCTGAGGACAAGCTGGAATGTGGGGGGGGGGGGAGGGGCCAGGGAGAGGCATATTTTCTGCCAAACTTCTTTGACCTTTTCAAATGACACAGGGTAGCAAGTGGTGAAAACTTTTGTCTATATCTGAGAAATCACTGGGCAATTTAGCTCTTGACTTGAATAAACTGTTTACTCATTTTTCAAACAGAGCATCAGTTGCTCAGTTTATCTTCAGCTTAGTTGTTTGATGGCAAATGCAAATATTTTCACAATAATAAATGAAATTTGTATTACTCATATTAAATGTACTTCTTTTCAATGTTTGGAGTCATAAAGCTCCAAGTGAAATGCAACAGCAAGGCACATTTATAGAATTACACATTACAGAAGTTTGAGTTTCTAGTCCAGTTAATGAATTTAAAGTAAAAATTCTCTAATTAGTTCTGAAACTATGTAGTATTTTAACCCACTTAACACTTCTTTTCTCTGTTCAGTAAAAGCCACTGTAGGTGCTTTCTCCACATGAGTTTTGCCCAACTCAACAGGCATCAGAAGTGGGCAGTGAGTAAGGTCACAAGTGTCATGTACTGATCTTCAATCTATTTCTTATGTTTTGCAAAGGAAAAATTTGGAAATATTTTAATTAGCACATCAACTACTACACATGTTGTTATGTATACAGTGTGTGCTTGCACTAACTCTGCCACAATTTCCTTCTCCATGACCTCTGCAGGCCTTAAGATGCGATGACCATCTTCTGACAAAAACACTGCAACACCTCTCGCCTTCAAATTTCCTGAGCAACCATACTACCTCTACCTTATTTCACTTCAATTCATTCTAAAGATCCAAACACTCTTTTAGTATTTGTTTTCCTCCAAATTATATCATGGTATCTCCCCCAATTCTTCCTCCACCAGTTTTCTTCCCATTATCTCCATATGTGCTGCAACTGCACACATGAATCTACCTTACAAAAAGTCATGATACCTCTCTATCAAGGGAGGTGCTCAAAAAGACAAAGTTCAATTTAATAAGGCTAATCTCATCAGCTCCGACAGTCAATAAAGGCATACCGACACCTTTACACAAGGATTCAGAGCACAAACTTCATCTCTTCACCAATTATAGGAGTACAGAATATTGAGTATGGGAAAAGCAGCACAAACAGATTCTGAAAATAAACTTGCAGCAAAAGAAGGGCTAAAAAATTTATGTACAGCCAGTGTTCAACAGGGTGATGGACCTAGTGACCAAGGACATCACAGGTAAGACAGGTAGATGATGCTTTTTCTACTCCAGTTTTTCTTTTAATTTCTGCCCCTAGACCTTGAGGATCCTAAACAATTTGCAAAGCAAAGCATTCCTATGTTTGAGGACGACTGACCTAGACTGCAAGTAAGCCAAATGGATCCACAGCCCCGAAACCCTGCATCCAGGGTATAGAGGGAGCTGGCAGACATCACTACAAGGATGTTCTCCATCAGCTCTGACAGTGCACCATAACTAGGGAAATTTTTATCCACAGGAAACAGATGTGCCCAAGTTTTTAGCTCCCCATTGGCTTCAGCGTAAATTATCACATCTTACTTAAACTAAATGACAATCACTGCATCAATTTAAAACATGTATTTTTACCTGCTCTGTGAAACTAATCCAATATAATAAAATGATTTTGATGACTTTTGATCTTGTAAAGTCAAAGGAAAAACCCTTGAGTTCAACAAGATCAGCATTTGTTTGTTTCCTGACAGGCTAACTGAACTTCAGTTAACTGGCAAAAAACTATACTTTGTTAACAGACTTTTGCTTCTTAAATAATAGAAACTGATTATATTTGTATTCCAGCAACACATTCGGTAAGATTTATCAAAACAAAGAGTAATCATTGCCCATCAAAAACACTCAGAATTAGGTTTTTTGTCCAGTATAATTTCCTCTTTCCTTGCCTGAATGTATAAGAAAATCTCTGCTTAAATGGAAAAATTAGCACATACATTCCCTAGGGAGTAGCTCATCTCCTGGCATAGGACTTATTATGGACTGAAATAGAATACTGCATTGTTTGCTGTAGCGTATCTTTGATGCTGAGCTCTAGAATTTCAATGTAAACCATTTTCAGTAGTTTTCCCCTCAATCAATATATTTTATATATACAAAACAAAATTCCCATTTTGCTCATTTGCAATTACAGTTAATTAAAATTAAGGCTCTATAATTAAAACTGGTTTTTGTAGCACTACACTATAAATATGTCTAATTGCCACAGATGAAGCAAATAATTCTACTTTAGTATTTCTGTTTAATTAGATACACATAGTAAATATTAACTGGGGAGGTTTTTAGTAAAGGTATAAAATACTTGGTCACCTCCAAAGGCAAGGAGAGGATCTTGATCCAGAATAGTATATTCGGTCCTCTTATGCTTTGATGTTCTTACATTTATTTTACCATTACTGGTATCTTCTCATTCAATTTTTTAAACAAAAGATTCCTATGTTAGCACTTATTAGCCACATAATTCTTAAAGCAACATGAAATGTCAGTCTTTACAAACTACTGAATAACTGTTGGCTGCAACATATAATTAATGCACTTCAGCAGGAATGTAGTCTAAAGGACTGTACTAACATAGTAGTAAGAGCCAGCAAGACCAAACTGGAATACCTGCACCATTTTGGATACCATATTACAGGAAAGAGTTCTACAAAATGAGAAATAAATCACAAGAGAGCAGCAGAGATCATATAGTCTCTACTGTATTTTCCACTTAAAGCATACTAAAGTCACTTTTGTGAATTATACTGAGTCATATTCAATTCATCTTACTTCTGCCATAGCAACTTCTACAAATTAGTCATGTGGATATATTCTCTAGATAAAAGAGAAAATTCCCCTGTTCACCCTTAGTATTTATTTTAGGGTATCATAAATTTTCATGTGGAGCACCTTGTTTAAAGAGGATCCCAGATTAGATGAAGATAAGGTCTTCTTTAATGTATATAATTTAGTAGGAATACGGACCACCGAAGGATCATGGAGTCAAGCCCCTTACAAGCATAGATATCATCTCAAATATTTCCTGTAAATATTTTAGGCTCTGACTTAAAGGAAGCCACTTTATTGTTGGGATTTTCTTTTCTCTCACTAATCCTACTGAAAAACTAATCCAAAATTTGATTGTTCTCTCAGAAAAATTCATCTACTTTTCAATCTAAACTGAATAATTGGGCAACCTATATCTATTTGATTCTGTTTGGAAATCAGAATTGTCTTTCAAATTAAGTAGCACTTTCCCGTGACAATGTTTACTTGCAACACTCAAATACATAGCAATTATGCATGCACTCAATCTTTATTTTGTTGACCTACATCAAGCTAATTCCATTTCCTGCTACATCCATACATTACGCCTACCACAGAACAAAACTATATAGTAATCCCACTTGTCAGTGTTCATAGTAAAATGATTAGCAACTATTTTGTGTTAAAACGCACATTGTTGGCTATCTCACTGGTGCACTTATATCCCAGACACCACCTAGGAATTAATGACTCTTCTGGAGCCAGAGATAAGTCTCCTGCCTTTGCAGGCTTTTCTTAATCAGCTGTCGGGAAGTGAGAGTCTGATTTATGAACTGAAAGAACTGTGTTGAAAGATCCTATTTCAAACCTCAACTCTCTCCAAGGACACTGACTCTCACAATGAAGTGCTGTGGAGATGGGAAAGTTTGGGAGTGAAAAAACTTTTGAGCATATCCAGCACCCTAATCCAAAGTAAAAAGGTTTTTAAAAGAATCTGTAATAGCAAATAAAGGCTGCATGAGCTTGGGTGATGAGAGGATAGACACCTCCTCCTTTTCTTTTGCTCCACATACTGGTTAAGAGTACTCCTTGAACTCATTTAAGCTTGTGGTTTGGCTTTACTTTCAAAAATGTATTAGCTCTGGAGGAACACTATGCAGCTTCTTAGGAAAGCCAAGTCCTGCACTTTGGCCACAACAACCCCAGGCAATGCTACAGTCTTGGGGCAGAGTGGCTGGAAGACTGTGTGGAAGAAATGGACCTGGAGGTGTTGGCTTTATTGCTCAGCTGAACACGAGCCAGCAGTGTGCCCAGGTAGCCAAGAAGGTCAGTGACATCCTGGCTTATATCAGAAAAAGTGCAGCGAGCAGGAGCAGGGAGGTGATCATCCCTCTGTACTCAGCACTGGCGAGGCCACACTCAAGTGCTGTGTTCCATTTGGGGCCTCTCACTACAAGAAAGATACTGAGGCCCTGGTGCATGTAGAGAGAAGGGAAGTAGTACAGCATGTTGCCATGCTGGCTTAATCACAAGTTACTCTATGTCTTTAAGCTTGAGAATTTTGAAAATTGGCCAATTATTAAACCTGAGAATAGTACCCACTCCTTGTTGAAACTCAAGTAACTGGCTGAAACAATGTTCAAAACATAGTAATCACCTCTCAATCACCTCTCTGGAGGAGATTTCAGAAAACCTGAATCAAACAGGATCCATACATATGCTACAGGTCTTCAGTAAGACTTTTGCTGTTGTCATCACACATAACATTCTAAATGCAAACTAAAGAAACGGGTTGAATGAAACTTTGAAGAGGGAGTAGAACCAGATGGAAAATTGTTGTTATAAATCCAAAGTTATAAGGACACGTTGCTCAGAAAATCTGACTTAGACCTGATATTATTTAATTATTTTCACTAAGTTTTGTGTATGATAGAGTAGAAACTCCACATTTCACTTATTCATACTGGGAGTAATCAAAAACAGGAGGAAAGCAACGTTAGGCTTATGACTGTACCTGAAATGAAATGGTCTAATATAAATGCTGTACAATTTGACAGTAAGTAAAAAGTTTTATCCCTAAGTAAGAATACGCAAGCATACATTAAAATATGGGATTGGTCTAGGTTAGGCTGAAAGGAACAGATAGGAAATAATACTGGGGCTACACAATCTTGTAGTGACACATATGCCCTGCACTTCAAAAACAACACAGACCAAGTGGAATTGGTCTAGCAGATGACAACAGAACTGATCAAAAGTCTGGAAGATGTGAAATGAAGTGTGAGCAGGCTTTGTTTGGTCTAGAGGGAACTTCAGTGTTGGTGTTCAAATTATAGCATAAAAGGAAGGGATCTCTATTCAGATGTAGGATTGCTAAGCACCCTGCAGCTCTGAAGACCCTAAAACTTGTTGGTAAGAAGTTATTTATAGCAGAGATTACTTAGATATTCTATTCTTTAACATTTCTTCATCATATACATATATAAAACATATATATCTGTTATGTAAGATAATATATAATTTTGAAATAGATACGCATAGGTATAAAGATTCAAAGTTCCCCCATATGCCTTAGAGGCTGGTGCTAAAATGTAAGCAGGTAGAGCTGAAGTGCTCTGTAAATAAAAAGACAAAACTATCTGTGGAGATTCACAGAAAATATACCAAATAATCAAAGACAGTGATGGCAGTAAAAGTGAGTAGAAGTGGAAAAAGCCCACAATGATCATCTCCTAAATATTTCATTTTGCAGCACTTGACAGGTACAAATAAGATTTATTTCTAAGTCCTGGACAAACTTTTTTTTTTTTTTAATCAGAAGATGCACATCAAAAACCAAATAAAAATTATGTCACCTTTACCTTTAGAACTGTATTCTGAAGTTACTGTAGAAACTGATGCATCCTCTGGGCCTGCCCTGGAGGTATTTCTGGGACCTGCACTGCCATAGCTTTTTGCTTATGTACAGCTGAAAAGTGTTTTCTCCGAGCTGATTTATTACATTGTGCAAATGCTTTTACACAGAAGTGGTTAAAAACAATCTGATTCTAGAGAGGATTCTGTTGTCCACAGCCTGGCTAAAAGTTCATCTGTTGATGTGAAGCTGCAAGGGTAATGGTCTGACTAACGTTTTCCTCAGGGAACAGCAGGAGATTTTCCTCTCTCCCCTCAAAAGCAGTTCAGCAGCAGTTCATTTGTTTGATGGAGAGAAAGCACACAGCACAGCCCAAACAATCATTTCTCAGGCTCCCCATTTCATTTGTCATTCTCCCTACTTCTTACTAGAAATTTCACTCCAGCAATAAAACCAGTGGCTTATTCAATAATGAAGCAGCTGCCCATCACTGAAAAGGGAATGACAAGCAAATAGAAAAGTTTAGGGAAATGTAGGGAAAAAGTAGTGTATGCAGGAAAAAAAGGTCCAAGGAGGAAAGGCGATCTGGAATACTGCAACTGAGTCTGCTTAAAGGAGATTTATCAGAAACAACAAATAAAAGGTTAGAGAACTCTGTTTGCTTGTAAATTTCAAATGAAGAAATGTGATTCATATCCTTTCCTAAGAAAACAAAAGGAGAGAAACAAGTCCTTTTCCATCCCAGAACCTGCTATATACAATACCTGGAAGGCAAAGAAAACAGCATTTTTAACATTATAAGCATTATAAGATGGTATGACGTGACAGATGACACCTAGAACCACCTAGAACTGAGTCGAGACTGCTTAGTATGGAGTGCCTTTTACCATGATTTTATTTGAGGATTAGTATAATTTGAAGCTTCAAAAGACTACCACAGAACTGGTTTTCCAGGACTGAAGATACTGTTGTACCTGAGGACACAAATAATTTCATGTTGGCTGCTGGAAACTTTTGACAATAAGACTGGACATTACATATAAGATTTGAAGTTTAATTTTAAGGTCACTATTGAAAATCTGAACTGTTATTGTCCAGTACTTGATGATCTTACTCAGAATTCTATTTATGTCCACAAAACTACATCCTTTATACTTACACATTGCTACTGAAATATTTTTTCTCCACTGTAAAAGAAAATGCAGAATGCATTCCAACTTCGAAATACACTTGAAGTGTAATTGCTTAGTTTCACTGTGATAGCTGCTGGGAAATGCTTTTCAGAAAACTTCCTTGCAGAGGTTATGTGCCCACCAGAGGGAACTCCTTCCTAAGCCTGGCACTTGGTAACATCAGTCCCCAACATTCTTAGCTTCTCAATAAAAATTTCACAGCTCCAAGTTCCCTATATGTTTACTTGGAAGTACCTTTTGAAGCTTCACCATACACTTTTCTCTCTGGGGGGGAGACTGTCCAAAATTGTTTGGTTTCAGCAATACCAGACAACAGTAAAGCAACGATCAAATAGTCTTAATTATTCAAATTAAAACCAGTATTTTAGCTAAAAGACTGTAAAAAAAGGTTAAAAGTCAATTAAATATAAAGCATGACTTCAAAATAAATTTCATAACTGGCTATATTGCTAACTGATATGCATTTCTTACATAAACACCTAAGGTATAGATGTTTTACAGCCTTCATTGCCATGTGGTTTATAGAACTACCCCACTATAAACTTATTGCAAGGGATAGTTTAAATTCTGTATCTATTTCTACAGTCTCATTCATCCTTATTCTCAGAGTAGATAAGAAACTCTGTGATTCTGAAGGTACTTATATGCCTTTGGAGTTGGACCTTAAACTATCTCCATAGGTCTATCTGAGCTTGTATGCTTGTAAACGTCCTGTGTCTTGTTCCCTCCTCAGTTAGCCAGGCAGTGCCTAACTTTGTCACTGAATCTGATAGTTCTTTCTGAAGGTCACTCTATAAGCACTGAAAGCTGTTTCTCCTCTGAGAAATGTAATGCCCTGCTCTCCTGGGCAAATGCTTGCTGCCCACCTCAAACTGTACATTTTATGGAGCTACTACTGTTGTACAGCACACAGGTTAGGGAAGCAGCCCATTGTGCTGCCTCTGGTGAGTTATCAGCTTCTATTACTCACCTCATTAGGAGCAGACTATCAGCAGTTGCTATCACAGAAGACTATTCTAGATAACAATTGCTAGATGATTTGCAGCCTCAAGCAAGCTTCTCTGTTCTACTCACCAGTTACCACTGGAGTTCCTCTGTTAATAAGCTACTGAAGTTAGCAATCTAAAAACCCAACGTCTGACTTCATCTGGGATGGTTATTCAGGATCCATTTGTTTACCCAGATATGAGACCACTGAACAGTTCACTATTTAGTTCATATTAGGTCCAGTGCTGGAATTTCCCAAACTCCCCTAATGTCATTTTTTCCTACTAGTATTCTTTTATTATTGCTATCATAATATTATTCTTGATGAATTGTAGACTTTGGCACTAAATTCCCTTATGGTAATGGTTCGTGTTGCTTTTTTAAATGAAGCTTAAGCATTGTCCAGTTAGAACGATCACAATTAATAGAATGGCTGTAACACAAACACAGCTGCTCTCTGTGACAAACATGCCTCCATAAACAAAACATTATTACATTAGTAATGAAGCAGCAGACATCAACAAGATATCCCTTGTACCGATCTCTGGAATGTTGTGCTACCACGGAGTATGAGCCTGAGTGCTGTGTCCCACTGGTTATAAATAAAAGCACTTAAAATAGAGCATGGATACTTGTACCAATGTTAAAATCAGATACAAACAAAGCAAACTTCTGTTATACACAACCAAGTTAATCTTGGTAGTCCCCTGATGGAACCTCAAAGATTCTTAAAGAGAAACTGACTTTCAAAATATAAATTATTGACAGAGTTCTGTGTTTCATCTCTCCAAACCAAATCTAGTTAACATTAGATATTAATCCCATGAAGACAAAGGGACAAACACACTGGTTTTTTTTGTTTGTTTTAAAAGGTTAAAACTGATTTTTATTCAATTAATCGTGTTAATTCCTACATCATTAAAATCTATTTGACGCAGCAGTTTTGCTGTCTAGTGAATTAGATCAGGATGTTGTTTCATGCACATTCTTGCAGAAACACTCCCTTCTCTGCTCATTGCTGCTCTTGCACCATGTCATTTGTTACAGTGATATAAGTGTTGGAGCAACTCCAGGCTGACCTGAACCAAGGAGCTTAACCAAAGGACGGTATTTCTGAATAAAATGGTTACTCTAAGCCCAGTTCCTCAACCCAATTTATTAGGCGGATGGAAACACTCGTGTTGGTGCATGGTTAAGAGGTGGTGTGAGGACAAGGAGTGAGTGATGGGGAGCAAGCAGAGAGGGAGGCTTCATCCCTTTGGTGACAGTGCTTGTTAAAGATGAGTCCACAGGAGGGCCACTCTTAACGAAGAAAGGCTGAGGGAGTTGGGCTTGCTCAAACTGGAGGATAGAAGGCTCTGGGGAGACCTCTGTGCAGACTTCCAGTACTTGAAGGGAGCTTATAAGCAGGAGTGAGACCAACTCTTTACATGGTCTGATAGTGATAGGGCAAGGGGGAATGGCTTTAAACTAAAAGAGCAGAAATTTAGGTTAGATGTTAGGAATAAATTCTTTACTCAGAGGCACTGGCACAGGCTGCCCAGAGAAGCTGTGGCGCCCCATCCCTGGAGGTGTTCAAAGTCAGGCTGGATGGGGCCCTGGGCTGCCCCATCTGGTCGGGGGCAACCAGACCACAGCAGGAGCTAGGCTGAGATGATCTTCAAGGTCCCTTCCAACCTAAGCCATTCTATGATTCTATGAAAGTCATGCCGCAATATATGGAAATCTATGAACAACATTATACTGATCTATGCCTCAAAAACTACTGTCTATCACATTGCTTAATTCACTCCACCAGCCTGTTTTGCTTCACATTACATCCAGACTGTGTGCTCTACTTGTTGACACAATGAGAACCACACACACAAAAAAATTAAGTAACGTTTTATATCCATTAATCAGTAATGATCTATCTATGATAATGATGAAATGAATAGATAAATGACCTAGAAGACTGATGAAAAGCAAAATAGATAATGAAATCTCATATAGATATTTTCTATCAAGCTCTGTGTTGTAGTTGCTCAATCACAGCTGCATAAACCAAACCTGGATATATTTCTCTTATTTAAATCTGCACTAAAACTTGAAAGGAATTGTATCTCATCTTTAGTTTTCCAATTCATGTAGCAGGAAACAGGTTGATACCTATGAGTCCAGAAGGACTAGGATTTTTCTCAGTGTCTTATTTTTTACTATCTGCTTACTTTCTACAGTTTGCAAATGCAGAGCAATTCCCTCAGCTGACTTCCTACCCCAAGGACTGCTTTTGCTCAAATCCCTGCTTCATCATAAGGCAGCTACAGAACTCTGCTACTGAGAATCCACGAGAACGATCAGGAGACTGGAAAGAGCAAAGCCCCGTTCACACACAAACCTTCCCTCTAGAGAGCATATGCTGCTGAATTGACACAAAAACAGATTTAAACTGTCTAGTAACTCGACATTGCAGTTCCATAGTATGAATTTTCCTTCTGCCGTGTCTGTTTTTATTTTGACCACACCATAGGCGTGTTTTTAAATAGCACTGGGGAGACAGCTGATGATGACTTATACTGTATACTTATTTTCCAAGTACAAGCTGAGACTATAATTCTCCTCTACAAAGGAAACTGAAGAAAATTGAGCAGTAAGTGAAATTAGCAGATAATTGGTAGAAAACAAGCAAAAGGACGTACTCCTTCACATTGTATAGCTAGTATGTGGAACCCAGCGCATAACACTGAGGGTGCTAAGTTAACAATAGGCTCAAGGGGCAACTAGACAAATGCAGAGAACAGAAATCCACCACTGTGAATTAAGCATACTGCTTCTGAAGCTTTTCAGGAGTAAACAGCAGAAAATGATGAAATTATGGCTTCTTATATTCATTACTGTCATCATCTTTCCTTGGCATATCCTTTTGGCCTCAGACGGAGACAGGATACTGAGATGTCTGTTATTTACACATCATATATATTTATATATATATATATGTACACATGTATAATCATAATTAGTTGATTCACAAGATTTTCTTGAACCACGGGTAGAAATAAAGAGTCTATCTTTTGAATCCTTTACCTTGAGAGGTAAGCAACTTTCATTTGGATGCCTCATAGATGTGAAAAGCACAGGGATCTCTTCAAAGGACTGTTTCTTGTTCTCTGACCAGGATTTAGCATAGCTTGGGATTTAGCTCACTAATTTTAGTATTTGTAAGTATCACGTAGATGTGTGCATGCTGTAACAGCATAAATAAAAAATTCTTTCCGAACGAGCATTTTATAAACTTGTGAATGGATAAAGATGATTAAATTAGGCAACTGAACGTATGCCTATATATTAGAGACAAAATTACATTCACAATGCTTCTCTTTGTAAAGCCACAATCTATCACAGATAAATGGAATACAATTTAGTATAGTGGTAATTTATAGTTATTATATTCATGTTTCTAAAACAACCTCACGTCTAAAAGAAATATACACTGAAGAGATTAGCGCAAATAAGTGAAAGGACTGGAAGATGGCCTGAGATGCAACTTTTCTTTAGAATTTGAAGGACTATGGTGTTCATACAGCTGATCTTGATTTAGGCTCCTTTCTAATGTCTGAAATTAAACAAGAGCTTTAAAAGGCATTAACATCTGAGTACAACATATCAGAAAGACAGGGAGATCAGCCCCTAATTGATTAGCTCTGTAGCAGCACAGTATTCTTCTTTAGCAAATTCCAGAGTGGAAATGTCAAAACTCAATGGCATTAGCTCTCGAAGTTGCAACAACAACCTATAAGCTCAAAAGCAATACTGATTCACTATCTTGCCATCTGGCATTCTCCACATCTAACCCTTCTTGCCTTTGCAAAACCACATCTGGAGAAAAGCATTAATGTAAGACTGATGATTTTGATGTATCTGATGATCTATAACAGTATCTATAAGAGTAACTAACTGTAAGAAATACTGTTAAAGAAGATTTTCCAATGTGTTTTCCAAGGACTCCAGACTGGAATTCAAGTCCTTTAAAGTATCAGGAGTCATAGCTCAGAACCTTTTTCTAAAAGTAGTTAGCATCTTCTGAATTGCACACATAATATTGTATCAAACATACTTTTCATAGCGTATTTTGACCTTTAAAGAGAAAAAAAACACACAAGTTTCAACTACATAAGGTACATTTAATCCCATTTAATAGGTCTTTACTACTTTTTAAGGCTTAATACTGCTGGGACTGGTTGACTTTGAAATAAAGGTAAGAAAACTCAAATCTTTCTTGTAGTTCCAGGCTGTCTACAGTAAGAGGAGCAACACCATCGGTATTGGATGGTTCATATTCCATATGCCCAAAGCAAAGAGTAAGGGCTAAAGAAACAGGTTCCTTAAGTAGAGTTATGCAATTACGAACTCCAGACAAAATGCCAGTGGTGGAACTGCACGAGACATGACACTAGATGACCACAGCTGGACACTAGGTAGTAAATTTGTGAAATGATGGACAGACCTTACTTAGCAGCCATTAGTAACAACATCTCACACAGTATTCTCTTTTGCTTGCTAGAATAGGCAGATCTGGGGGAGACTGCAGAGAAGGACAAGAAACACTCCTTGTTGAATATTGTCACCAAAAAAATGGAAAGGAGAAAGAGTAGAAAATTAAAGCAGTGCCAGGGAAGAATGTATTTAAGTTTTGCCTCAGATATGAAGAGATGTCCTACTATGGTCCTGAGGCATTAGTCTTCCGATAACAGTGGTATTTGTCATTTAAAGATTAATTTTGCTTCAGCTTGTAAAGCTGACACATTCAGGAAGATATTTTAAAAGCAGAGGAACTTCACACTCTTGCTAACATTGTTCCTCTTTAGTTTGATTGTACCTTTTACCTCTTATCATCATTTCTGTTCATTCTGCTTTGTTTTTTTTCTAATAAACTGAACTCAGCTTACTGACATATGTGATTATTAACCTCTTTTGTGAAATGCTTCTCCCCAAGGACCTCCTTAACTTCTCCTTCATTAATTTTCAAATTAACCCTCTTTAGAGGGAACAGTCACCTACTTTCTCCATATTGAAAACTTGCCAGAAGGTATTTATAAAGTGCCTGGAAATAGTAATATACAATAAAATTTAACTACTAGAATAGAAAATGAAAGACAGTGCAATCATTCTTCCCAATGCTTTGGGTTGTCTGTTTGTTATCTGCAAAATGAAAGCACTTTAGGACAGAGATTGACTGCACTTTACACAGTCTGAGCTTAAAAGACAGCTGTTGGTAACAAACAGCCGGGTTAGAACATACTGCAAGGGCAGCCTGGTCTGAACTTCCAAGTGGAACACGCACAGGGAAGAGGATCTAGGAAATGCATGGAGGTGCACCAAATTTTGGCAGACAGACAACTACTTTTCCAGGTAATCTGGGTTCAAAGTCTCTTTTAATTATAAGAATGAAATGTAGAGGATTTATCTCTAAAATCAGAGGATAATCCAAACTAGATTGAATTTTGGTTAAAAAAAAAAGACCACCTACCATTTTAATTTCTGATTCTTAGAATATAGAGGGTATGTTTACATTCCAAGACCATATGGTGTGATTTTTTTTTCAGGACGCTGGAGACTATTTGCCTCTCTGCTCTGTGCTGCCATGCTCTTTCAGCTGTCTTTCACCTCCAATATAAGGAGAAGCCAGCAGTTTAATAAATTTCTCTTCTCACATGAATAGGCTGCTGGATTACTCCATTCTTAGTCCCTTCCCATTATGCAACAATCCATCTATGGCTGTTCTTTGGTTCTTGGGAAATAGCCAATATCCTGCTTCATCTTTCACTTGACACCACTTCACCAGTTTACAATCTCCGGCAAAGAATCTTGTCAAATGATTTTAGAAAGTATAAATACTCCAGTGAATATCACTTATCTGATGCAACATTTTCATGGTACTTAAAAAGGACTTTAGAAAATTAACCAGGCCTGTGGTCTTGTTTTCAAATTCCCTTGGCCATTGATGGATAAATCATTCATTTGCAGGGATTTTCCGATTCCTCAAACCACATAAGCCTCAAAGTTCTCATACTGAAGTACTTCATCAAATTGTAATACTATAATTATATGTAATATATGTCGTATAGAGTTGCTTTTTCACATTCTTTTCTTTTGAATAAACCAGAAACAGAATGAAAGAGCCATGAAATATAGGAACTGGAAGTAACACATAAAGAACAGAGAGTACATGTCTAGATGGGATTCACTTTCCATTCCCAAGAGTGTTAAACTTGCATTCACCAGTTTTATAGGAAGTTGTGCTAAACCCATGAAAAGAGGTAATCTTCTTGCACAAAAAACTATTTTTTACATAATAACATGAGTAATACTAAATTTAGCCCAAACAATTATTATCTTCTCTGCAGAGTAAAAAGAGGTAAAAAACAACCACAGTCATTAGTTTTCATCAGGCTTACTAACCATTTTAAGCAAGTAAACATTCACAGAATCATAGAATCATATCATAGAATGGCCTGGGTTGAAAAGGACCTCAAAGATCATCTCATCTCAACCCCCCTGCTCTGTGCAGGGTCGCCAACCACTAGACCAGGCTGCCCAGAGCCACATCCAGCCTGGCCTTGAATGCCTCCAGGGACGGGGCATCTACAGCCTCCTTGGGCAACCTGTTCCAGTGCGTAAGAACCATTCCTCAGAACTAGTTACATTTATAAAAAAAATACATCTGCTCCTTTTCCTTTTAAAACATTCAATTTTCTTCCTTTTTGTGCCTAAGCTTTCCAAGAAGACGACAGTTCCCTTTTAGGATCTTCTTAAGCTTAACTTTCACCAATGACACACTTTATGAATATGCAACTGATATGGGCATGAAATATGTGGAGATCAAAAATAATTATTACAACATCATCTGTCCAAAAAAAAAAAAAAAGGCCCTCTGAAGTACTTCAGGTTGTGACTAGGTTAAACTGAGAATAACTAAACTATTCTTGTCTATCTCCAGCTCTGTTTTCTTCCAGGAGATTTCATTCTACAGTACACCAAAAATCTGTCTCAAAATAAAAATAATAAATCCACCTAAAATCTACATGAGTTTTGAACTTCCACAAATAAAGATGTGAACTTACGCTTTGGGCCAGCTAAGGTGAAAAAAATCCACAAATGAACAAATAATCAAATAATCACAGAATCATTAAAGTTGGAAAAGACCAATAAGATCATCAAGTCCAACTGTCAACCCATCCCCACCATGCCCGCTGAATCATGTCAGTGTCACTCAGTGTCACATCTACATGGTTCTTTAAAACCTCCAGGGATGGTGACTTCACCATCACCCTGAGCAGACTGTTCCCGTAGTTCACCACTCCTTCTGAGAAGAAATGTTTCCTAATATCCAACTTGAACTTCCCCTGGTGCAACTTAAGGCCATTACCTTGCATCCTATCAACATAACAGACTGAGATGAAGTAAGGTAATCATGTCCACAAAAGCTTTAACTAAATGGAGGCTTCAATATTTAGAAACGTTCCCTTAAGAAGAAGAGCAACACAGGTCCAGATCCCTCCACTTGGCTGGAGCAAAAGCCAGAGAACCCTACATGCTGAGCACAGAGCTTCAGCTTCCATCGGTTCAAGTTCCTTATACTAAAAATTCAATGGATAGCAGACAGCCTGTTACATTTCACTAATAAAGAAAAACATTATATAGAGAGGTCTGGTATCTCCATTTACAAGAGTGACTTCATTTGTGGCAGCAGAAAAAGTAATCCAGATCAGCCAAGGCTTTGCAGAATTTAGTTAAAAGAAGCTATCTTTTGGTGTGTTACTCTCTCCTTGCTTTGCTACAAATGCCACTGCAACTTGAATCTGGAGTGCTATCTTTGGAAACATGGCAGAACCACATATCCTTACCGCATTTCATGTATATTGTATAAAATTCCCATTTCCTTCTTTTTATGTGACCTACATAAAGAACTCCTGAAAGCAAAGAATAAGCTTTTTCTTTTCTCTGAAAACACTTTACATTTTACCTATAAATAAGTAATAGTGATATGAAGCATCTGGGCCAAGTTCACCGTACAAAAATTCATTCAGCTATCCAAAACAGTGAATAGATTCATTTAACGCTACCCTTACTTTCAGAATAGATAAATTTCTTACCTAACCACATTTTGCACATTAAAGATGTGCAATTCCCAGCACTAACAGAAGGGAAAAATAAGGTGGATGAACAAGGTGAACAAGGTGGATGAATAAGGTGGATCATCAGGATTGCGGGCTCTTGTCCTTCTGGGTGACTTCAACCATCCTGACATCTGCTGGGAAAGTAGCACAGTGAGCTGTATGCAATCCAGGAGGCTCCTGGAATGTATCAAAGATAATTTCCTGAGTCAGGTTACAGACAGCCCCACCACGGGGGGATGCACTGCTGGACCTGTTGCTCATCAGGGTGAGTGAACTGGTTGGTGACATTAGGATTGGAGGCTGCCTGGGCTATAGTCATCGTGCAGTGGTGGAGTTCAAACTCTTGAGGGCTATTGGACAGGCAAAGAATAAAATCAGGAGGCTTAATTTCAGGAAAGCCAACTTCCAGCTCTTCAGGGGGGTTGTCAACAAACCCCCCTGGGAATCTGTCCTCAAGGACAAGGGAGCAGAGCAGAGATGGCAGATCTTTAAGGAAGATTTCCTTATGGCGCAAGAGCTCTCCATTCCCAGGTGTAGAAAGTCAGGAAACTAAAGCAACAGACCAGCTTGACTGAACCAGGACCCACTGGTCAAACTGGAGAGCACGAAGAAAATGCACAGGCAGTGGAAGCAGGGACAGGTAACTTGGGAGGAGTATAGGGATGCTGCTAGGCTATGTAGGAATGAGGTCAGGAAGGCCAAGGCCCAACTGGAACTCAACTAGGCAAGGGGTGCAAAGGAGAAGAAAGGCTTCTATAGGTACATCAGCCAAAAGAGCGAGGTCCAGGAGGGCATATTCTCCCTAGTGAGCAACACAGGCACGTTGGCAACAATGGACAAGGAGAAGGCTGAGGTATTCAACAGCGCTTTTGTCTCAGTTTTCACTAGTGACTGCTCTACACACAGCCCTGGAGTGGATGGTTTGGAAGGTGGGAACTGTGGGGGAGTACTGCCCCTCCTGCTGTACACAAAGATCAGGTTTGCAACCACCTAAGGAACATGAACATTCATAAGCCTATGGGTCCTGACAAGATGCATCCCAGAGTCCTAAGGGAATTGGCTAGTAAAGTTAATAAGCCACTCTCGATATCTGAAAAGTCATGGTAGTCAAGTGAAGTCCCTGGTGACTGGAAAAAAGGCAACATAGCACCCATTTTTAAGAAGGGTAGATAGGATGACCCAGGGAACTATCAACCTGTCAGCATCACCTCAGTGCTAGGGAAGATCATGGAGCAGATCCTCCTGGAAGCTATGCTGAGGCATTTGGAAGAGGGGGAGGAGATGTGGGATAACCAGCATGGCTTCACCAAGGGCAGGTCCCGTCTGACCAATAAACCTTGTTGCTTCCTGTGATGGTGTAACTGCATGAATGGACAAAAGAAGACGCACTGATGTCATCCACCTGGACTTCAGTAAAGCCTTTGATATTGTCCCCTATAACATCCTTCTCTCCAGACTGTAAAGATATGGATTTGATGAGTGGACTGTTCAGTGGACGAGGCACTGGTTGCAAGATTGTACCCACAGAGTGGTGACTCAGTCTCCAGATGGAGATCAGTGACAAGTGGTGTCCTTCAGGGATCAGTACTGGGCCCAGTGCTCTTCAGCATCTCTGTCAATGACACTGACAGAGGGACAGAGTGCGCCCTCAGCAAATTTGAAGATGATGTTAAGCTGTGCAGTGCAGTCGACACATCTGAGGGATGAGATGCCTTTCAGAGGAACTTAGACAGGCTCAAGCAGTGAGCCCAGGTGAACCTCATGAGGTTCAACACAGCAAAGCGCAAGGTCTTACACCTTGGTCATGGCAACCCCCACTAGCAGTACAAGCTGGGGGACACAAGGATAGAGCACAGCCCTGCCAAAAAGGACTTGGGGGTACTGGTGGATGGCAAACTGGACAGGAGCAAGCAGCATGCCCTGGCAGCGCAGAAAGCCAACCATATCCTAGGCTCCATTACAAGAAGCATGGCCACCAGGGCAAGGGAGGTCTCTGTGCTGGTGAGGCCTCACCTGGAGTACTGTGTCCAGATGTGGAGTCCTCAGTATAGGAGAGATGTGGATGTGTTCGAGTGCATCTAGAGGAGGGCCACAAAAATGATCTAAGGGATGGGACACCTCTCCTACGAGGCCAGGCTGAGAGAGATGGGGCTGTTCGGCCTGGAGAAGAGAAAGCTGCGGGGAGATCTGATAGTGGCCTTTCAGTGTCTAAGGGGGGGAGTTATAAGAAGGATGGAGACAGACCCTTTAGCAGGGTGTGTTGTGATAGGACAAGGGGAAATGATTCCAAGCTAAAAGAGGGAAGATTGAGATTGGATATTAGGAAGAAGCTTTTTATAATAAGGGTGGTGAGGCACTAGAACAGGTTGCTCAGAGATGTGGTGGATGCCCCATCCTTGGAGACACTCAAGGTCAGGCTGGGCAGTACTCTGAGCAACCTGACCGAGCTGTAGGTGTCCCTGTTCATTGCAGGGAAGTTGGACTAGATCACCTTTAAGGGTCCCTTCAAGCTCTAAACGATTCTGTGATTCTATAAACACAGCTCTCTTTTTTAGGGTCTGCATCCTTTTTGATACTGTATTTTCTATTTCTCAAAATGATAATGGAAAAGAGGACTAAGAAAAAAAATCAAACAGGTATTGTGAGGTCCTGAGAAGAAGCATGCAGAAGAGACTTCTATTACGCATCATGATAAAATTTCCACTAACAGTTAAAGAATTAAAAATAAGTTCAAGACTGAACAAAAGGAAAAGATGAAATACACTTGAAATAGTGGAAGTAATAGACAAATAAATGAATGCTCAGTATTCCTCATAAAAGCTTATTGAATTTTATCTTTCTCCTGATTAATGTATTTGTATGGAGAACAGCACAACACTGGAAAATTACTCACAAATACAAAATATAGGGACCTCATTCCTAGGCCTTTGTGAACAGGTTGTACTATTTGTTCCTGCTTTCTATGTATCTTTTTTACATCAGTCTCTAACCACGAGTCCTATAAACCTGAACTTCAGGTCAGAGACTTCAATTGAATTTGTTTCATTTTGAGTTTATTTCATTCTATGGCAGGTCAGTAGCAAGGAAAGTATGCTTATTTTCTGTCAACCTTAACTATAGCAGGCAGAAAACAAGTTTTGCATGGTACATGTCCTTTCTTTGCATCATCAATCATAACAAAGTCTACTGTGGTCTAACTCTTCAGTGTTCCTTTGCATGTATGCTGGACCTGTCTTGAAATTGTTGCTTGTTGTGATTGTCAGAGCAATGAAGACAGACTGACAATAGCAATAATGAACTCACTGAAAGGATGCTAAATGGATTCCAAATGCATGAGAGACGAAAAACAATCCCAAGACAGAGACTATGCATCTCCTTACATTTCTGTTGCCCATGGGGTGTAATTTTTAAAATTTTGAATTAACATATTACAATTATTATTTAAAAAAAAAAAAAAGGAAGAAGAAGAAAACATTGTAATAAGTGAGGGATAAAAATATTTCTAAATTAGTTAAAATTTGAAATAAATTATCAAAATAAACAATAGCAAGTATAAAAAATACATAACACTGAAACAAGATCAACAACTTAAGTCTTGATTAGAGGCTCTTCCTTAGGGAAAAAAAAAAAACTTTGAATGAAGTCTGATTCTTCTGAGTAGGACTTTTCAGAATGGCCCTTAGAAAATCAGCTGGATGACCTAAAAGGGTTGTGTTATCATTCCACAGCTGTATCAGGAAGCACTACTGACAAGAAGGAAAATAATGTAAGAAATCTGATTTATAAACAAACTTCTCATGCTGGCACCTGGATTATTTAAGGCACTTAAAAAATGACAAGTTAAGCCAAAGGGGGAAAATGTTCTCTAAACAGGGGAGAGCATGAGAAAATTCAATGAAAAGTTAACAACCAGGACCTGAGGTCAAGAAATTATTCAAGAATACAAACTCAGTTTTCTGAAGCAGTATAAGATCTTGGATGTTTCTCTGCAAAACTAAAATCCATTGGAGTCAGAGAGAGCCTGAATTTGGGTCACACATGTTGCAGGAGAGAACACTGTCTAGCCATTTCTGGCTGCATGTCTGCATTCTCCTTTTGCATCACCGAATCAGCATTTTTCAACAAAGGAAAAAAATAGAAATAAAAACATCATGGCCTGCTCTGTTCAGACTTTATGTTTCTTGTGTTACGTTAAGAATTCTTGTGCCCTAGAAAACATTTTGCTGGATATAAATGCCAGTGAGAGTACCCTGTCCAAACTCCTAACATCTGCATACTCTGAGAGCTGGGAATTCTCATGCGGTACCACCAAACAGAATCAGAGTTACAAAGAAAAAAATAATCTTCTACAGTCTCTATTTCTGGAAATATTTGGGAGGTGGTCTAAATGTGCTTCTCCAGAGTAATGAAAGATTTACGTATCTGTACATCTTTGAAACGCCACTCCCCAACAGCCACCCTGCAAGGCTTGTAAGGAGCAATCCCTCTGTGTGAACAGAATGTAATAAAACGAATGAACATACAACTCCTCTCTGAAATTTCTGTCCTCCCTCTCACATAACAGAAATGCGCCTGCTCCACTCACAGCTGTATCAACACCATCCTGGGTCTCTGTGTAGCACAAAATAACAGATAAAATAGCACACAGCAAAACTAAAAATTATTTTCCCAAGGAAACGTGGGTGACATCTATAATCCATAAGGAAACAGTTTGAACGCGTTGTTTTGTTCGATTCCCCAAATTCATGTCACCTTGTACCCTGGAAAAGCTTCTTAGACCTATCAGCACTTCCACAAAAGCACTGAAAACCCACAAGCAGACCTTGCAGATGAGTTAGTCCCTCAGCAAAACAAGGAAGTAAATAAACAAGAAAGAAACTTGCAAATATCACTAGCTGGAACTGACCTGGATGTCCATAATTCATTTGGGTTTATATCTGTCATCTAATTATGTTTCTGTCAAAACAGTAACAAGATAAGATGCTGCTGCTTCCCTTGCACTAGTAGTAACGCAAATTCAAAATCTGCAGACAGTAAATGAAAAAAATCCCACTGTAAACACACTTCAGATGGGATCAAAGGAAGTAAAGGTAAAGGATGAAGCAGTTTATTTTCCTGGGGAACTCTGTTTGTATCCTGAAGTTCACTAGTGAGGGACTGAAGGGTTTCAGTGACTGCAGGTATGGAGCAAAACCTGAATATTATCTTGGGATTCTCTGCAGGCCCAGTAGCAGAAAGTCTAAAAAAGACTGAAATGGTTTTCTTGGGCTCAAAAGGACTATTTAAATCCCCATCTTCAAAGACAGAAGCTGGTTTCCAGATAGCCATTTTTGTGCCTTAAAAGGAAAAATAAGTCTTGTGTTAGCATCTCACACTCGATGTCAGGCACGCTGCAAGGCACCAATCAATTTTTGTCTGCTTTCACTTCTGAAAATAGTGTGTCACCAGACCCCTGCGCAACAGCATGTCTTTCTCCAGGCTTTGCAAAAGCAAAACTACTACAGACTGAATAATTAATATAGTGAAATAAATAAGGCAAAAAATGTAGCCCCGTACATCTATGTGGCAGTGGGCATTGCTACGTCTAGGGCAGCTTTGTGTTGAACAATGTCAGAAGCTGTTAATGTTTAATGTTCCTAAATTGCCTGTTTTGCTAGGGGAAAAGAAGTACATACCAAGTGCTGTACTTGGCAAAGAACTAATAAGTCTCCTACGTTATGCAAAACAACATTTTTCATGTTCTATTTCCTTTATTATGATACAGTTTCTGAAATCATATTTCTAGTGGGGAACCACAGCTCTTTGCATGAGGCAGCTGCACTCAGTTTCAACTTTGTGTGCTGAAATCCCTTCCGGAATAAAAAAACTTGTATCGGTTTCATATGCACTGAATGCAATGACACAATAAACGTTATTTGGAAATATTATGTATGACTAAATAAATTTCACTTATTTTATGAGAAATATTTTTCTTTCATGCATTATTTATCGATGTAGCATCTAAAGCCTCCTAATTCTTCCTCCGCTGGCTGCTCGGCAGACACCCAGGAAGCCTCATGGAAGAGCTTACGGGGGAATCTTGATCTATAGCTCTATGATCGCCATCTGTCATGAAAACATATTTTAAAAAAGAAGACAAACTAGCAATTGAACACAGCCACCAGCTATCCCGACTGTCACAGAGTTCTCTATATGTGCCCCATTACTCTGCGTCATTTTGCCACTAGACTAAGAAAGAACGCGTATGGAAATACAGGTTTTATATGACCGTCCATCATCTCACCTTTCCAGGGGTTTCATTTTGAAAGGCACTCCCATGATAACATCCTACAATCTCAATTTTTCAAGTAAGCAGCTCAATTTACAGCTCAGTTTATAAAAGGCCAATTGTCCCCAACATTGAAGTCCAGACACTGGGCAATAAGTTGGGGAAAATATCAAAAGATATAATCAAATTCAAGTTGTATATTAACAGAGATTGGTATGATTAATTTTGAATCTTCATAAATTTTATTTCTAGATTCATGCTCTTTTTTTTTAATTACAACTCAAGGAACAAGCTCCTTACCACCCTTTATTTTATATTCCTTACATGTTCTTAATAGAATCTAATCTTATCAAACTAATCTTTACTCACATTGCTTTGAATGGCTTCAGAATTTTTGAGGGACTTCAATGGGACAAGGGGAAATGGTTTCAAATGAAAAGAGGGAGGTTTAGATTGGATATAAGGAAGAAGTTTTTTACAATAAGGGTGGTGAGGTACTAGAACAGGTTGCCCAGAGATGTGGTGGATGCCCCATCCTTGGAGACACTCAAGGTCAGGCTGGACAGGGCTCTGAGCACCTGATGGAGCTGTAGGTGTCCACTGCAGGAGACCTACATTAGATCACCTTTAAGGGTCCCTTCTAACTCAAACAATTCTATGATTCTACGATTACAGCAACTCTGCCTGGAAGGACCAAATTTGCCTTTTGTCCTGATAGGGGTAGACAAAAGACTTCAACATACCTGAGCAGAACACCAAATGCATTTCCAAACACTCTCAGAAATGGTTCAGGACAGTGACTCACTCACGCTTCTGCTACTGAAGACATCTGGAGGGAGATTTAGCATCAAGCATGCTCTCTCCTGTTCTGCATGGTCTGTGTTACTACACTTGAGCCTTCTGAGTTAGATGCACAAAATATCCACTAATAAGAAATACACTATATGTTTGTATGGTGTAGTTTTCTTCCAAAATAATTTAAACATCAGCACAGGGATAATAATCTGGCTTTTAATGGAGTGAAGACTGAACATACACTCATGTTGACGCAAGAACTGACTTGGAAATTGAGATAATGTCTAATCATACCCTTTATGTGTGACACAATCAGATGGGATTGATCTGACTAAAGATAGATGTACACAATGCAGACATCTGCAACTGATCTAGGCGCCCCAAACCTTCACCACTGATGGACACAAATAAGCCTTTTCATAGCAAGATTCAATGTCCTAAGTGTCTACACTGCATTGTACACTAGAAATGTCTAATTTATCTCCATCAGTTATAAAATGAGCTAAGCATGCCTAGCTGAGATGTAGGTATTGGATCTACACCACTAAAGTTACCTGATATGATTACAGACTTTTTCATGTTCCTACTCAGGTCTATATTAATTGGTCCAAAAAAGACATCATTTTTATCTACAAACTTTATCTTGCTAATGTTTTTAAATCACTCTGGCTATAGTAGAATTGCCTCTGGAACATCAATATTCATTTTTGAAATTGTACATCTGTCTATAAAGAAAGATACAGAAAAAGATGCTTGAAGTTGTATGAGAAATCAGATTAAAAGCATGAATCTCAAAGGTTTAAATACGAACAAATGCCCTCTTAAGAACATAGTTTTCTGACATTCAGACTAAGCTCTGGCAAAAGGTCAAATAATGCTGTGAAAATTTCCCAGGGAGTTGCATTTGTACCATGTCAGCAGAAGCTAGATAAAGCCAAACATCTCTTTGGATCAGATCCAAGGGCTATTGACTCGTGTGGGAACTGCTCTGGACCTTTAATGGTCAAAAAGGGTCTGAAAAGTCCTGTGATGAGATCAAGCAATATTATCTTCTTGGAAGAGATGAATCACTATTAAAAGAAGCCGTCACCTTACTTTAGTTAGCACCTAGTAATAGAATATCAATATGTAAAAAAAAATAAAACAGCAGGGATAAAACTCTCACTTCATCAAAGGTAAAAAAAAGTTTTGCTGCTCAGTCCATTGACAGGGTTGTGTTCTGCTTTGCTGCACTGTGCAAAACAAGTTCATTTGTGTAAATTTAGAAAAATCCTGCATGTTGCCTTTGTAATAGAGGGGCATGCCTGACTTCAATACTGAAGTCAAATAGAAGCGCTCACAGACAGCTGAAACTTCAACAGTTTTACTGGTTTGAAACACTTCCCTGGCATGTATTTCACTAGATTCCTGCAAGAGACAAAGGCAACAGATAAATTCCAAGTGAATTACTAATGCAAATTAGCAAGAGAACAAACTTTTTCAGTGAAACAATTAATTTGTACATCTTTTGAAGCAATAAAATAATCACATTCCATCACTGTTCTATCACCACCAACATGAGAAGCCACCTAATACCCTCTTTCAAGTCCCATAGGAAAGGTTTTCAAATACTTTGTGAAATACTCTCACACCATTTTTTAATTTTTCTCTTTGAAGTGCAGTTTTCTTAGACTACAACTTCCATAGATATTTTTGGTTGATTATCTTAGATGCTAGTTTAAGCAGAAAAGTATAAAGGACATATGTCTGGTCAGAAAGTTGTTCAAGAATCATTTTTCCTCTAAGTAGCTGATATAACAGAAGACTGGATTTGAACAAGTATGTCCAATACAGAATGTGTCACTGCAATCAAATGTATAATATCTGTACAACAAATTCAAATCCACTCTACGCTATCAAAAAAAATGAGGGAAAGATCCTTGTCTTGCTAAAAATATCATACTTCAAGGAATTTAAAGAATATAACTTCAAAATTAGTATCAGCCTCTTGCTCTGTAGTTGTAAGAAACTGCTTAGCATTCTCGTAGTAAATCTGCAAGTCTATCATCTACAACTGTCACAGTGTTTTCTCTCTCGGTAGTGGTCTACAAAGTCGGACGTTTCTTATGCACAGAATGGATGGCTTATTGCTCCCACAGAGAACTTCTGTGTGGTTATGTATACGTGGTCCTTCCCACATGGATTCCCACTTGGCCTGTACATGCTGTACATGCTCTTAGCTTGTGGCTGTCATTGGCATGGAGCAGTGGCTGGGTTACAAACTCAGCTGGGAAGCTGAGGGCTCAGACTCAACACGAGTTAACTGTGATCATGCAACTCTGCAGCAGGACGTTTGCATTGGGTCAGCTTAGAAACTCAACAGAATGAATGCACGCCTGCAGGCAAAGATTATACAGATGCTGCAGTGTTGTTTTTTATTTCCATTAATGTGTTTGTCCAGGAATTTTGATGTGTCTGTTTCTACTACATGAGTAACAGAAAAATCTCTGGGACTTCGAAGATGACTTTAACTAGCAACTCAGTGATTAAAGGTGTATGATCTATTCTTCTTCTATCATCACCTCAGTTATAATTAAGACACAGAAATGATGCCTTAAATATTGATTACAGTATTTTGTCCCCATCAAAAAATTCCTTTCCTTACAGTTTTGTTTTTACCTCATATTTAAGAACATTTCCCAAGCCTTTGTTTCTTATTCTCACACTATTTTTCCACTCCACCCACTGCTTCAGGTAAAAGACTGCAAATTAATTACATAGGAGGATTTAAAAGACCCAAAGGACCTTAATAAGGCCCATCAAATGGGATTAAATTGTTTTGCTCTTCTTTTTGGATGAAGCTTTCCTCACTTCCTGTTTCATTTTCTATAAAGTATCCTAACACATAATTTAACAACTCTATATTTAGAGATACCTTTTTTGACTGAAGTTTCAGTTTTCCATTGCTCAAATTCCCTCCTGTTTAAAGACTGTACATGTTTCACATATGCATAATGCAGATTCATCCCTTCCTTTACTAGGTTACAAATTAACATTTACTTCTAAAATAATACTTATATTTTTGCATTACAAACAGCATATACAGAAAAAAATCAAATTCTTAGCTTTTTCCTAATAAGTTGAAATGTGGATTGATTAAAAGGAAATTCAAGAGGACTGGAAAAAAATGTATCTAATACTTCTTGTAGAAAGAACAAAGAACTTTTTTCACTTAGGAACATTATACACTCATAATGACTTTGAGACCTCAGGCTTTTTTTCTCCCTCGCAAGTACATCAATAGCACCAGAGCATTCTTTCCTCCTCTTTGTTCTGTTTCATTGCTTGTCTTTGGAAATATATGGAGAAAAAAAAATCTTGTCATTCAGCTAGACCTGTTTCCTGGGATATGCAAGGTTTATTATTTGTTTTGGAAACACGGGAGCTTTATTAGGGTTATTCTTGGACATCTGTTCTGTACACATTTTTCCTTCAGGACCCAGTGTGCCCTTTTCAACTTTTTGCAAGTACCCAGAAGTTTCACAGAACACCTGCAAACACAATTAATAGGTACTCAGTATCAAAACAAAATTTATATTTTCAACTCTCCCTCGTAAACCTGCTGATCACAAAGGTACTATGTTTTCTTATGCATCTGGACAGCATATCACACAAAGGGCTCATGTTCAATGACTTCTTAGTCTGTCAGTACTAATAAATGAATAAGTACCAGGGAATGTTCCTCGGTAGTGGACCTCAGTCTGCATGGCTAATTTGTTATCACAGACACAGGCATGTATTTGGACTCAGCCAACTACCACTCCCAAATATTCCCATCCTCTGCTCAGGAGTTAACCCAGGCCATAGAAAATTTCAATTAGATAGTCAGCATGCTGTCATCTTGTTTTGGTAACTCACAGTTTAATAAATGCCCATGGGCTGTTCAGTGCCAATTCACTTCGGTGGCCCCAGCACAATTCATTTTTTTAGCATAAATACAGCCTAAGAGCTCTTTCCACTTCCCAGATACGCATCCCATGGAGATTCCAGCTCCACATCAGAACAAGATCCAGGAAAATGTAATGCAAATTTTACTCCAACATCTTTAGGCTCCCAGAGAAATAAAATGATTGTGCTGGCTGGAAGACAACCATAGCATACTCCAGAAGGATCCTCAGCCTGGGCAGCAATGGGATGAGAACAAAGGAGCATGCAGCAGAAAGCATCTGCCATTCTTTTTATCTACAACTTTACATAATAACAAGTCAGCATAAAATAATTACTTCAACTCCTATTTTCAGCAAAAGGAGGGAAGAATCTGCTTCTTCTGAAAGATTTAACTGTATAGCAAGCACTTGCAGCTCACCTTTCTCTTCAGAACCCAGCATACCAGAGTCATCTGGTTATTTTACCTGTGATCCAACAACTCACTGCTCCTGGCATATGAGATCAAGAAGAGTGAAGGAGAAAAACAGTATGGCAATATCAAAGGTTCTGCACTTGGGTTGAGGTAGTCCCAGATACGTATACAAACTGGGAGAAGAACTGCCTGAGAGTAGCCCTGCTGAGAAGGACTAAGGGGTCCTGGCTGATGAAAAACTTAAGATGAACCTGCAGTGTGTGCTTGCAGTCCAGATGGCCAACGGTGTCCTGGGTTCCACCAGAAGAGGGGTGGCCAGCAGGGGGACAGAGGTGATTGTCCCCTTCTACTCTGCCCTCATGAGGCCCCATCCAGAGTACTGTGTCCAAGTCTGGGGCCAACTCAGGAAAGATGTGGAGCTGTTGGAGATGGTTCAGAGCAGGACCGTGAAGATGATTAAAGGGCTGGAGCACCCCTCCTATGAAGACAGGCTGAAAGAACTGGGCTTATTCAGCCTGGAAAAGAGAAGGCTGAGAGGAAATCTCATTGTGACCTTCCAATACTTAAAATAAGTTTATAAACATGAGGGAAATCAACTTTTTACACAGATAGATAGTGATAGGACAATGAGGAATGGTTTTAAACTAAAGGAGGGGAGATTTAGATTAGATTTCAGGTGGAAGTTTTTCACGGAGAGAGTGGTGAGGCGCTGGAACAGGTTGTCCAACGTGGCTGTGGATGCCCCGTCCCTGGAAGTGTTTATGGCCAGGCTGGATGGGGTCCTGGGCAACCTGATCGAGTACTTGATCTAGCTGCTGGCAACCCTGCCTGTGGCAGAGGGAACTGGAACATGATGATCTTTGAGGTCCCTTCCAACCCAAGCCACTCCATGATACTCTGAAAGCCAGGTATGAGCCTCATCATTGAGATCATCTTCTTTATCTTTGATACCATTCTGAAAGGAGAGCAAGAAGAATATCATCTTGCATTGCAGGTACAACATGATGCCCTGTGCTTCTATAAATTACTGCTTATCTTCTCTATAGCTTTTATTAGTTATTACAAATTATTGTGTTATTTTTTAAATTTCTCTTCACCTATTTTCTTCAGAAAAGGCTTCAATTTAAGTTCTGTGTTTTCCATGTTTTATACTTCTGTTACTGGTCTGAATTTTGGTAGTGACATTGGAACTCATTGATTTGGGAGGCTGATGACTTTCTCTGTAAAAGTGCTCTGGTTATAGTAATAGCCATAAACCCTCTACTTTTCAGATTAAATCATCTGGGTATCTTTTGTGTTTTAGTTGGCTTAATTTGGTGCCCTCAAGGGTCTTCTAAAGATTCATCTGTATTCATCTAGGATCAACTAACTTTAGACTGATGAGTCTTATTTCTGTTAAAATTTGCAGATGCTAGCTGTGACCTGTCTTGACATCCCCTATCAGAATATTTTCAGTTCTACTTGTTTTTAACACAGGGAATAACCATACCACACATAACAGTAATAAAATAAGTTGTTTGTGACATGCAAAAATCCTTCTAAGAAACATATTGAAGGGTACTTTGTACTTTTTAAGAAGTATTATGTAGAGGAGTTAACAGAAGTATAATGTCTATTAGAGATTCTGCAAATAGTAAAAAACAAAACAAAAAAAAACACAGAAATTCTACATTGAACACTACGAATAACCTTTCAGTAAAATACTATCATACACTAAATTCCTCAGCGTTTCTCAGGCCAATTTCTCTTTTTCATTGCCGTGACACACTTTGATTTTATTGGATTCAAGAACGTATTTACACTTCTATCGTACAACTATAAATGCACTCCCTTTCACTGTACTGTCAGAGACAATTTTTTTCAATGGTCGTGCTGTGGCTATAATACACAGCTAAATGAAACTGTCAGAAGAGATGTATTTATTAAGTCTAAGTCCAAATTCAGCATTGAGTAAACTCAGGAGATTAATGACTCCTCCCAAACTGCATACAAGAGTTTCTTTCTTATAAAACCAAATGGAGGCAGGAAGGCATAGATTGAACACCATGACCTAGGAAGCAGGACTTTGGAAGTATTCAATGACCACTTTACACACAATCAAGGAGTGTCTGCCACTTCTTCAGGCTTTTCTTCTGGAATCAGCACTGAGCAAACTGAGGCTCAATGGAAAACTTTTGGAGCAAGGAAAACCAGTGCAGAAAGTGAGGTACTGAGGGATCAGACAGACCACTTGTCTGTTCCTAGCAATGGACTCTATATTTACAACTTTCCGAGGTGAGGGCTATCTGGGGGAACATGCAGATATGCAGATAAACAAATGCCTCTATCTTTTGTGCTGTTTCACTCCCCTTTTTGGAGCTAAAAAAAAGTTTGGTGGTTTTTTTTTTTTTCAGAACAAAGAGATGAGCCCTTTCCATTGGCACTAACTGGTACAGCGTATTTCACAGTTTTAGGCAACAGTTTGCATTACAGGCCTGTGAGACTGCTCCACAGCTATGCCTACAACTAGTAAAAATGCCCTGGCATGCTTCAGGTCACTAGTGCCTACTGGCACCTAGGGGCCCACAGCCACAGACACTATACTCAATTCCAGTAAACCCTCTCATTGCTGAGAACAATGGGTGCATGAAAACCAATTGCTGGGAACATATCCAGCAACACTTAATTCCCAAACTGTGAGGGGAATTGCTTGGAAGACTGTAGATGACTTAGGGAAAAAGCATGCCAGGGAACTTTCCAACTTGTTACTCACAAGCAAAGAATCAGTTGAAGATACAAAAGTCAGCAACGGCCTAGTCTTCAGGGACTGTGAGGTTATGCAGCTTAATACCCTGCAAGAAGAAAGGAAGGCAAACAGCATGATTAGAGCAAAGGTGAGCTTGTTCAAAGACTTGCTTGGCAGGATCCTGTAGAAGGACAAATAAGTCAAGGAAAGATGGCTGATCTTCAGTTTACCCTCTTCAACAGTATGAAAGCAGTCCTCTGTGTTGTGCAGAAAGTTAGGCAAGCATGGCAAAAGGAAGGCATGGATGAACAACAAAGTCCTGGCTGACCACAGGTGCAAAAAGGAAGCAAAGGAATAGTGGAAGAAGAGATTATTTGAGTGCAATACAAAGACATTACTCAACCACTCAGGGATGGTGTCCAGCAAACCGAAGTTCAGGCAAATTTGAAATTAGCAAAGGATCAAAGGATGTGAAAGGCAATAGGAAAGGATTTCACAAACACAGTGGTGGCAAAATGGAGCACAAAGGTCTGTTACTCAATGAGTGGGGAAACTAGTGACCAAGGACATAAATAAGTGAGGTACTCAGCACTTTCTTTGCCTCCACCTTTACCAGTAACATTTGTCATCAAGCCCCTCAGATCCCACAGCTAGCTATCAGTCTGGGAGAGTGAAGCATTATCTACATTACAAGATTAAGCTGGGCAATATTTAAGTCAATCAGATATACAAGTCAAACTGATCAGATACATCCAAAGTTCATGAGAGAGCTTGCCAATACCATCACAAGGTTGACCTCTACTATCTTTGAAACATTTTGGAAACTATGAAAGGTTCCTGATTCTTGATGACAAGAATGAGGCACATGTCATACTCATTTTCAAAGTAGGGCTTCCCCAGAAGTAGGATACGCGGAACTGTAGGCCAGTGAACCCAACCTCAGTTCCTGGGGAAGTTAGCAATCCTCCTGGAAGACTTTTCCAGTACATAAAGGACAAAGTGACTGGCAATAGTCAGCATCAATTTACTATGGGCAATCATGCTGATCAATTTGATTGCATTCTGTGACAAGATAATGGGCTCACTGCACTGAAGGGAGAGCAACAGCTGCCAATTACATTAATTTTAGGAAGGTTTACAATCTCATAGATAAATTGCCATGATATAGTTTGGCAGTGGACATGATAAAGTGAGCAGAAAATTGACAGGACTTTTGGGTGCAAAGGTTAGCGACAAGCACCGCAGTCTACCTGCAGCTGGTTACCATCAGGGAATGATACTGGCATCAACAGTGTTTAATGTATGACATGGACTATGAGACAGAGAACATATCTAGCATGTCCCTAGATGATGCAAAAATAGTGGGAGTATTCGATACACTGGAAGGTAGGCTGGAGAAAAGGGCCAAACTGAACATTATGGACAAAGGCAATTGTAAAGTCTTGCATCTGGGATGGATTAACCCCATGCAACAGGCTGGGGGCAAGTTGGATAGAAAGCAGCTTATGTGAAAGGATCTAGAGATCCTCAAGCTGAAGAGAAGTCTTCAATATACATTTGTGGCAAAGGCAACCAAACATGTACACGCTGTATCAACAGGAATGTTACCAACAGTTCAAGTAAAGTGACCCTTCCCCTCTGCTAGGCACTGATGAGACTCTACTGAGCACATTTGGAGTGCTATATCCAACTCTTGACTCCTTAGGACAAATAGACAGGTATGTCTTGGGACCAGACCAGCAAACACTGCAGATGCTCAAGGGCACAGAAGCACAGGAGGTGAAAGCAAAGACTGAAAGTGGGCTTGGTCAGTCTGGAGAAGGGAGGCTTGAGGTGAAGGTCTTCTTGCTTTCTGCAACAGCCTACTGGAAGGAAATGAAGATAACTGAGCCAGATTCATCTCAGAAATGCACACTGAAAGGACACGATGCAACAGGCAGAAGTTGCCTCAGAGGAAAATTAAGATTTGATATAAATAAAGAATTCTTCATTGTGCCACAGGCTGGCCAGGGAATCTGTGCAATCTCCACTGCTGGGAGATTCATCTGAATAACGCCATTAGCAACTTGCTCTAGTTAGACTTGCAACTGAGCATGGGTTTGGCTTAAACAACCTCTGGAGGTCCCTCTTAACCCATGTTGTTCCATGATTGGTGACTCCATGAACAAGGTAATAATTCAGATTACTGCATTCCAGCACCAAGGAAGATTTCCAGGAACTGTTTTTTGTTTACCACTGTAGAGGTAGCCTAACATTTCCACCAAGGAAATAAACAAATCAGTATGTTTTGAAAACATAGAAATGTAAGAAGCAGGAACTGTGAGAGGTAAATTTTCTTGCAAAGGACTTTTTTTTTGCAAAAGGACCAAACAATCACGGGCTAATGTGGCAGTAAATTATTTACAGGTCAAGAAAAGAGCTCTTGAGAAAAGACTGAAGGAACCAAATTGTTTATTCCCAATTTGGGAAGACTTTTGTTGTACAAAAATATTTTCACGTAGCCACTTCATCTGAAAGGAAAGGAGTAACTATTCCCTTGGACTAGGCAAGAAAAAGTTTCATCAAGAAAACCTGTAAATGTTAGACACTTGGTAACAAAATCTCAGATGGCAATTGCCTTCCATTAAACCAATTCATTCAATTAAACCTATATTTTTCAACTTAACAAATAATTTGTCGTGCGGCATTATAACAAATACTTCATTGAATTCTGATAAATTAACTCAGTTGTCCTTCTTATTCATATACAGTCTTGCACTAGCCTGCAGTGCATTTCAATTTGTCTAAGTTTTTCCTTCAACAATTTTTTTAAAACTTTGCGTACGCTTCCACTACATTTTTTGCTAAAACATGGTTAGTACATCTATCATTCATCAAATATGAAATATCATCCCTATTTGATAGACTTATTAAAACCTGAAATAGAAAATGAAAGATTGCTTTTAGAAACGGAAAGCTTCTGTTAGCCTTGGAAAAAAAAAATGATTCTAATATTTTTCCTATTACTTTTATAATGTTTTGAATCACCTATACGTAGATGAAATTTCGTTTTAAGAGACTTACAGCTCTTCTGCTCAGCATGTATCAGACTGAAATATATACATTTTCAATTATATTTCATAAATTAATTTCAATCACCTACCATTTTTTGTTCACAAAATAACTGAAAAGCAACAGGAAGTGAATTTTATGTATTTCAGATCAAATTGCCTGACTGGAGAAATTGAGAATCTTGTCAATAAATGAAAAGGGAAATAGTTATAATACAAGTAAGTTATAATACAAGTTATAGTACAAGTTAATTTATAATACAAGTTATAACAAGATATATTTCAAGAAACTCTGAGGAAGTGTAAATAAGATCACTGAAAATTAGCTGAAAGTAAAAGGAGTTAATGAGGATTCTACAATAAAAAGACAACATTATATGGATAATTATAAGGTTTCCTTTAGAGATCCAAAGGTTGAACATACTTATATATGTATTAAGTATTGAACATACTTAGGATGTTCAAGCTTGCTTCTTAGTCTCCTACATGACACTTTGTTGTTTCAATATCCACACAAAAATGCAGTACAGAGCCTTCCAACTTTGAAGCTGGAAGTTCATATATTTCATTTAATATACCTGAAAGATAAAATTAAACGACTAACATATACATTTGAGTGTTACACTACCATTGAACTGTGCTCTTCCTTTCTATACAGTTATCTAAGTAATATTTATAAGTACAATGTGGGAAGGGGCACATGAGCTAGACCACACACTGATAATATAATTAGCAGAATCAGAAACCACTGGGGTAGATTTTTTTTTTATTTTTATTTTTGTAGATTTGCATATAATTCAATTATAAATCAAAGAATCATAGGATCGTAGGAGTTGGAAGGGACCTCTGGAGATCATCAAGTCTAACCCCCTGCTAAACCAGGTTCCCTGCAGTAGGTTATACAGGAATGCATCCAGTCAGGTTTAGAGTATCTCCAGAGAAGGAGACTCCACAACTTCTCTGGGCAGATTGTTCCAGTACTCTGTCACTCTCACAGTAAAGTTCTTCCTCACATTTGTATGGAACTTCCTGTGTTTCAGTTTGTGACCATTGCCCCTTGTCCTGTGACTGCATACCGCTGAAAAGATCAAGGCCACATCCACTTGACTCCCACCCTTTTGATACTTAGAAGCATTGAAGGGATCCCCCTTCAGTCTTCTTTACTTCAGGCTGAACAGCCCCAGCCGTCTCAGCCTTACCTCTTAAGAGAGGTGTTCCAGGCCCAGTACCTACTTTGTGGCCCTCTGCTGGACTGTCTCTAGAAGTTCCCTGTCTTTCTCGAACAGAGGAGCCCAGAACTGGACACAGTACTCCAGATGTGGCCTCGCCAGGGCAGAGTAGAGGGGGAGAATCACCTCCCTTGACGCACTGGTCATGCTTTTTAAAATGCACCCCAAGATACCATTGGCCATTTTGGCCACAAGGGCACACTGCTGGCTCATGGACAACATGTTGTCCACCAGGACACCCAGGCCCTTCTCTGCAGAGCTCCTTTCCAGAAGGTCAGCCCTTAACCTATACTGATTCCACCACACCTCACTGCCAAGAGTAAGAATTGAGGACATTATTTAAGATTCTCAAATCAAAATTAAAAATTGCATGCCTCAGAATCCACATCCATACAAGAAAAAAAAAAAAAAAAAAAAAAAAAAAAAGCAGTTTAATCCAGAAGAACAAAAAAGCAGCCCAGGTAATCAGAAGTTTATTCAGATTTTCAGCCAACATCATGAGAACATAATCATTAAATATCTGGAGAAATGTAGAAAATATATCTGTTTTATAATCAGAAAATAAAGTCTTACATAAGTACACAAATACTCAAATTAGCTCACCTGCACTAAATAAACCTATGAGATGCTACATAGTTAGATTAAGTTGAAACTTACTTCTCAATAACCTAAAACACACGTTTCAGAGTTACATCAGGAAAGCTATAGAATTACAACACTAGTGTTCCTGAATTCATCTATTCTTACAGAAGACATGCAAGGAAGTTCTGGCAGCAGACACTTCCACAACTTGCCTACAGTCAACGATACTGAGGTTCTTGAGCATATGAAAGAAAAGCAACAAAGCTAGTGAAAGGACTAGAAAACATCACTTATGAGGAACGACTGAGGGAATTGGGTTTGTTTAGTCTGGAGAAAAGGAGGCTGAGGGGACACCTCTAAGGAGCAATGAAGGCGTCAGTCTCTTTTCTCAGGTGTCAAGCGATAGGATGCAAGGAAACAGTCTCAAATTGCACCAGGAGAGGTTTAGATTTCTTCATGAAGAGTGTCATCAAGCATCAGAAGGCGCTGTCCAGGGAAGTGGTGGAGTCATCATCCTTGGAGGTACTTAAGAGATATATGGACATCAAACTAAGGGACATGGTTTAGTGTTAGGCCATGGGAGAGCAGGTTGATGACTGGAAATGGTGATCTTGATGTTTCTATGATTCTATGATTCTAATAAAGCATCGGTGTTAAATTATTTCACATTCTAATACCTCACAGTCTATAGAATCTCTTAGCAGATGAAGTCCTACCACTCAGCTATAACAAATCATCTTTCAATCTCAATTGAGAGATCAACTTGTTAATTCAAATTAACTCATACGCATTAGCAACCCCTACTTATATTTGAAAAGCTGATAAATGCTTTAAAGCACTAAAACATGCTTTATAAAATGTAGACACACTAACAAGTTATTTCCATATATGCATGTATATACTTTGTCTACTCATGGGTATACTGTTCACTGATGTTAAATACTGGAACTTAATTGTTTATGTCTGGAAATTTCTAACTCATATTAGTATTATGAATTCAGATACATGACTGATAAATATTCAAATAAATGCTGCAAAAAAATTGTTGCTTCCCTATTTAATAGACCATAAAAGAAAAAGTACAATTAAATATCAGTTTAATTAAATAATTTAAAAGCACACAATGCTAGAATCATGGTCAGGAATATAAAGTAAAATACAGACTAGGAAAATGAAAACACAGTTTTTTTAATATATTTAAAATCTTTTTTCTTTAAACTCTTCAATGAAAATATCACTCAGATGTGAAACTAGAAGAAAAAAAAAGATGTACATGCAGAAGCATGAAAGTATTAAAATACCAGAATGGTTTCTTTTCATTTCTTCATCTGTATTTAAAGCTCATATTGGGTAAAAGAGCTCTGTGGTTTTCACTTAAGAATACAATTTAGCTCCATTAAAACAATTAAGACTAAATCACCTCCTCAAGTGTTTTCTGAATCGAACAGCTGTTTTAAACCTCAGATCAATGTTTTAAAAAATAAGTATATTGTAATCCTCTCATATTTTAAAATTACTAACAACCATTTCACATTTTCCAAATCAGACATGAAGCCATATCTTGTCTGAAGGGAGCTCCTGTACCAAAAAGAGGCAGAAGCTGCTCTAGCCCTGCCAGCCCGCTTCCCAGCCCGGGGTTGCTGTCTCCTCTGGCTAGCATCTGTGACGAGGTAGACTGCAGAAAATGGCCAAGACAGATAGCCAACTGTGCCACTCTCTGTTTTTAATATTAAACAGTATGTTATTAAACATACTGTTGCTCTTGTCAAACTGGATTTTGTAGCATTCTGCTGGACTGCATCTTCATTACTGCAGGTCCATGTTCAGTACATTTGTCTTAAGAATTTCACATGCTGCACCCCTTATACTTCAGTCATCAACCTCTTCAGCATCTGTTTATTTTCTGCTCCCTGTGAGGAGCTGCAGGCCACCAGAAGGTCTCCCCTCACACTCCTCTAGGCTGAACAAACCAAGGGACCTGAGCCACTCCTCATGCACCTTGTCCTGCAGACTCTTCAGCATCTTCATAGCGCTCCTTTGGATGCTCTCTGATAGCTTTATGTCCTTATATTGTGGGCCCAAACCTGCACACAGTGCTCAAGGTGAGGCCACAACAGCACAGAGCAGTAGGACAATCCCTTCCCTTGCCTGGCTAGCAATGCCAGAAAGTCTTCTTCCCTTTCCAGACAGTGGACATAAGCTGAAGCAGTAAATATTTGTGTATTTAGTTCTGTTTGAAAACATCATACTCTGACTCAACTGCTCTGCTTATATTTGCAATCTTTTTCCAGATGCTAGAGCATGGCACTTACCTGTATCATTGCAAGCGTTGTACCACTCAAAAACTGGTACTCTTCTCAATTAGATTATGTGACAGGGAGGGAGAAGCAGCTCCCACAGTCCACACCTATGTAAAAGTAGCCACAGTCTGCACCCCAGACCTCTCCAGCAGATAAGAAGGAAAATGACACTACCTTGACAGAATAACCCGAGTCCTGGCTGGTGTTGCCAAGAGGTCTGCTGAGCTCTCACTGTCTTTGTTGTTTAATGAAAATGAGTAATTCCCTTTAATTCCACTTACAACCATCCATTCACAGAGCAGGGGGAGGGAAGGAAATGGGAATGTCTATGAGTATGTATACAAATACGAGTTTATATATGTTTATAAATGAAAGGAAAACAAATATACATCACAGAGTACAGTTTAATGAGCTCACTCCAGTTTTTAAATGTGTCTAAACCCAACTGTTGCACAGCTCAACAAGTGCATGGAAAGATCAGAGCACAGGGTTAAACACAGACACAGAATTCAGACCTACCTCACAACGTTGTCTCATTTTTCTTTTCCCTGTCTCCTAAAGGTGTGAATTACTTCTGGCATGTGTCAGAGCCAGTTTTCACCATTACTTTTAACACAGTTGTGTAGTCCAAGGTGATGGGGTAAGATATCAGCAAAAAGGTCAGAGAAACAGAAAAATCGTCTCCAAGAGAGAAGCTAGAGATAATTACAAAAAGAATGCTAAGACTGACATAAAATGCTCTAATAAGAGAAGCCCATGAGAAGAAGAACATGAGAAGTAAAGCATTTTTCCTAGCTGCTTCCTTTGCTACTGGGTCAGAGACAGGCTGCAAAAGGTAAGCAAAATAAGTAAGACAGTTTCATTTTATTTTTGTAAAACTATTAATTTCAGCTGTTAGCATCTTTTCATTGCTTTTCCCAAACTGGACATAATTTAAGGAAAGTATGCATAAAAGTTAGGATACTTGGTATAATAATCCTCATCTTCTACAGCACAGAACTGACAAGAGAACAAAATCACATGGCAAAGTATGAGTTACAGACAGGTGTGGTGGTGCACTCCTTGTCCCCTCACCCAGCCTGGTTGATATGCCCGAGATCTAGTGCATACAATGAGGTGCAGAAGACCTTGTCCCTGGGACTGATAACAATACAGGTTTCACAGAAGACAGTTAACAATCATTTGTCCCTGGAGGTGTTCAAGAAACAATTAGATATAGTGTTGAGAGACTCGGTTTAGTGGGGTTATTGGTGGTAGGTGGATGGTTGGACTGGATGATCTTGTAGGTCTTTTCCAACCTAGCTAATTCTATGATTCTGTGATTCTATGATCATCATATTGTCCCAAACTGGGTACTCAGAGAACTGATGACACCTAGTTCAACAGATCCAAACTAAGTTGTGTGACTATGAGTCACTCACCTCATAAACAGAAAGCAGCCTAAGAACCACTTTGCAAGTCCTTCTTGCAAGCAGTTGGCTGCACACTACAATCTCTCCTTGAGCTGGGAAACCTCTAGAGGTTAATTAACACCTGCAAAGAGATTCATTTGGATTCACGTGGTGATGTCTTGCTGACAGATCACTGATAAGTGATTTATTGTTTTAAGCTATACTAGCTTCGCTAAGGTTTGATCTTGGGTTCATTATGCACCCGCCACCCTCTGTGTAGCAAATAGTTAAGGATATCTGGCCATTTCAAATCTTGTTAAGTCACTGTCATTGTGTTCAAATTACAATATTATATCTCTTTTACATCAGTAAGTATCTTTCTGCCTTCCTCTTATGAGTGAAGTGTGCAGTGCTTTAGTCTCCATCCATGACAATAGGTAACATTATGTTGGCTACAGTGATCCCAGTATTTCCACTTAAAGTATCGATGAAGGTATTAGAAAGTGGAAGAAAATCTAAAAGTAATGAATTGAATGAGGGGAAACACAATTGTTTGCTTTATCCCTAAAGCTGATGGTGTAGGACTCAGTGAACCTGAACATGGTAGAACTTCCACACGCCCCTTAGTCAGCATGGAACTAGTACTTCCACATGGGAATAAATTGTGTTTTAATCATTATTTGTCTACTTTGGGACTGAAACCAAAAACCAAATAATGATTTTACCCTCATGAGATGTATTCAGTCTCTTATCATTTCTCGAAAATCTGACTACTAATCAAAAGCAACTGAAATCAATACAACCTGCACATCACTAGTGCGGATGATGTTTGATTTTTCAGAGTACTGCAGATATGACACTGAACAGTCCTAGAAGAGTGATAAGGAGAATTCATTTCTAAGTATGGTTCCTAAATTCAGAGCTATTCACCTGCAAACATTATTCAGTTTCTATTTTTTAAAAATACAGTATCTTTCAAGATATCTTCCTTTGTGTACCTCTCATTGATCTTGACCTGTCATGGGTGAGATATGAACTGAAGGAAACTGTAAGGAAAATAAGTATGGGAGAAAAATATGGATTTTAACAACATGAGTCTTCCATGATGAACACAAATTTCTTACGACTGAAGGAGAACTGGACTAGAATAGTAAATTATAAGTGAACATTACACAGTGCAATTGCTGGTAAAAATGATTGTTATATAACAAAAGCTATGCAAACAACTGTCTCGAAAAGTGACAGCCAACAACTTCAGAGAAAGGGAAAAAACACTAACGGTCTTTTAAATGTCTGAAAGGGAAATATCAACAAGAGAACCTGCTGGAATTAGATGAGTGACTAGAATTTGTTAGCACAGAACTTGATTCTGCAGGAACAGTACATAAATGTTCTGCTCAGTAACTGAGGAAAAACGGACAGTACGTCACTCATGTTATTAAAAAAAAAAAAAGGATGTAATTGCATTAAAGACAGCAATTAACCTAGAGAAAATTGTTCCCCATAAAGCAGATATGCAATAATTCATCAAATAGAGTTCCAAAAGGGTGGCAAGTATGATTATTCGAGCAGTCACATCTGACTGTATGAATAAGGACTTTAATACATTCATCCATTTTTTCATTCGTTATAATCTGTAACAAAATGAAATGTATCCATCAGCCAATATGAATATTTGTCTAGAAGTATTTCTACAAAATAAGAATTTCGAAAAAAAAAGCTCCACTTGTAGCTCAACCAATAATGAAATAATGATAATAGCTAGCAACTGAACAAATTCAGAAAATATAATCAAACTAAAGCAATTCTTCCTCCTTCATTAAAAAAAAAAATCTTCAATAATTATAGTTTAAGTATAGGAGACATTTTGTGTTCCTCTGCTCATGGGAAATGAATGAAATGTGTCCTATCTACACTTTTCATAGAATCACAGAATCATAGAATGGCCTGGGTTGAAAAGGACCTCAAAGATCATCTAGTCTCAACCCCCCTGCTAAGTGCAGGGTTGCCAACCACTAGACCAGGCTGCCCAGAGCCACGTCCAGTCTGGCCTTGAATACCTCCAGGGATGGGGCATCCACAACCTCCTTGGGCAACCTGTTCCAGTGCATCACCACTCTCTGAGTGAAAAACTTCCTCCTAATATCTAACCTACATCTTCCCTGTCTCAGTTTAAAACCATTCCCCCGTGTCCCATCACTATCCACCCTCGTTAACAATCGTTCCTCCTCCTGTTTATATGCTCCCTTCAAGTATTGGAAGGCCACAATGAGGTCTCCCTGGAGCCTTCTCTTCTCCAAGCTAAACAAGCCCAGTTCCCTCAACCTTTCTTTATAGGAGAGGTGCTCCAGCCCTCTGATCATCTTGGTGGCCCTCCTCTGGACTCGTTCCAAGAGCTCTGCATCTTTCTTGTGCTGGGGGCCCCAGGCCTGGACGGAGTACTCCAAGTACTCTTTTCCTGCAAGTGTGCTAGGAAGTACTCATTTTCATTATGCAAATGTGACATATAGTTAATTAAATAAAGAAGCAAGGCAGTATGTATTTAAAAAACAAAATGGTATCTAACAGAAAGAACAACAGATTGGTGTTACCCAGGAGAAAAACAAAAATAGATAAAAAGTAGGAAACAGAATTCCATGAAAACAAGGATGGAACAGTTACTTCTGTAGCTGTTACCAATTATCAGCTGCAAAGCAAGTTGAACATGCATTTTATATTTTTAAAAAATGAGAATTCTACTAAAAAACCAACATAGTATAACTTCAGGATAAAGAGTTACCGTGGAAATGTTTATCACTTCAAAGTGTGCTTACATAAAAGGCAAAAAATGTGAAAAAAAGGCAATGGCTTTGATTTACTTTTAATCATTGTGATTACTGTTATTAAAAAATAATTACTTTGTAATAATAAGGAAACAATAATCATGTTTACTGTTCCCTGCTACATGTAAAGAATGTACTTGCCATCCTGACCTTAGTGAAAACAGAATTGGAAGCATGTCATGCAACAAATTCCAGTGTGAGAAGGTTGTTTGCCCCTCTCAGACCTGAAGAAGTGATAAGGAAACCTAATTTGAGATATAGATGGTATAAATGGATACCTTTAACTGTTACTGTAACTTCATAACTGCTAAATCTTTTTTCCAGATCTGTAAAATGTAAGGCTTCTGCTGAGCCAACTCAGTCCCCACTGGACTGAGATTTCTGTTCTGCCTGAGCTGAAACGGGTCTTGCAACTCAGTCTTGGACACCCCAGTCACACACCTTGCCACTGAATCATTCTCTAAGCTGAAAAAAGATATATGAGAAATCTTCCAGAGAGGCATTTATTCAAACTGACTCGTTAACAGCTTTTGGAGAACTACCACTGTGGCACAATGGCAAATATCCACTGAACATATTTCTTGCTTACTTCTCTTTGCTGTCAAGAGAATTTCTATTCCTCTTTTTGCAACATACTCTACAAAAGAATCGTAATATAATTTAAACGGTTTAGTTACATAGAAACATTAAACTTTACCACTTAACGTGAACATGCACAGAATTTGGTGATTCAAACTAGAATAACAGTTTAAGGCATTTTTAGTCTGAAATTCCATATATAGTAGCAGAATTAAGACCTCTAAGACGTCAGTTTTTTGGGATGGACAGACATTGGTCAGGGAAAAACTAATCAGCAGAAATGAGAATCCAAGTGGCCTTTTCCACAGAACATTTAACTGCGTTTTCGTGATGAAAGGAGCCCAAACCATAGCCTCAGCCACCACTGTCTCACAGGAGCTGGCCTCCCCAGAGAACACCCTTGCTGCGCGCAAACACAGATACATTCTGAATTCTGCTGTCTGCCATGGGAGACACACCACATATGTGCTACAGGAGAGCTGAAACCGTCCTCTGTACAATCTGCCAGAGGGGAAGAAACAAAAGCAATTAATATTGAATTGGCTCACGCATGATTTGCAGGAGTCTTCAACAAATCAAAAGCAAACATTTTTATTTCAGACATATTGAAATAATCTGATCAGAGAGTAAATGGTGAACATTTCTGAGAACAGGGTTGTCAAGAGTTATTTTGGGGGGCAAAAAAAAAAATACAGGAAATTTTAACTGTTTAACTATTCTATCATGAAAATAAATATGAAAACAGTAACTTCTCACATTAACAGAAATCCCAGACTTATTTAGCTTCCACTTTTACACAGGATCTGGAAAAATGGCAAAACAGCATTCCTATATATTCAGTACCAGAAAAAATTATTTTTTTTCAGATTTGCAAACTCCACAGGGTGGTATCCCCAAACCAGAGGAAAAAAAAATGCATTTGCAGTGCTTTACTTGCAATTTTTGATTACCTAGAAGTTTTTTCTTCCCATAATCCTCTTGCGAGTGGTATACCTACTCTCTAGTGTAACTACCAGTGTAGGAGAGTGGAGAATAGTGAGTCACTCTCACGTAGAAGTTATCCCTTGAATACAAAGGTAGCCTAGTCAATATATCACTTATCCAGGTGCTGCACACAAACATATAATGAAAATAGTTTCTCTGACCCTATTCTCCACTCTGCAAAGTTAAGTATCTGGGCAAACTGAAGTTCCATGGTGAAGAAGATGCATCAGCTTCAGCTGGCTCTGCTGCATTCTGAAATTTTTAGAATGATGTTGATTGATGATTGTAGACAGGTTGTAGTAAGTCGCTCCTCTTATTTTCTATATCTCTCATTTTCTATATTCCTTCAAATTGCATCATTTTTTGCATCCTGTTTGTTTTGGGTTTTTTTGTAAGGTAATTAGCAGTCATAATTGGGTGCTCTGATGTTTACTTCTTCACTATCTCATAACTGATAATTTTTAATAATACTTAACAGCAGAAGATGTTCTCTTCTTCTCTTCCATCTTGTGTCCCAGTCTTGAGGTCAGGAGTTACTAAGCAGGGCATAATATAACTCTTCAGCCCGGGCTGTAAAGAGATTTCCAGATTGTGCCAAATGGAAGCATGCTAACCTATTCAGAACTTTAGTGGCATCTCTAAGCTTCTCTTTCCCATAAGATTATTCTATACTTATGTTCACAAGTAAAAAAAAAATCACACCTTCTAACAGAAGTTAAAACCACTCCACAATTAGGAAGGTCACAAATCATTCTCACAGGCAAAGTTTGGTCAGTTATACTGCTTAACTGTATCATCCCATTACTGCAAATATTGCAACGTGTTTCACTGAATATATTCTACTACCAATCCATCGTTTGTGCTCAGGCTAAAGACTATTAGAACAGCCACATATGAACAGGAGCAAGGATTGTTAGAGAGAGAAACAAACTTGCCTAGTATAAACAAGCGGGACATATTACGCCTTGACTGTTTGCTGTAGTCGCGCAGTACAGCAGTACAAACTCCAGACACTCCACAGCACACCTCAAAGCAAGTCATCCCTACGCCCCTTACAAACCAGGAGGCAGCAGCCTGCTGCTGAGCCAGGAAGCGCACATGAGAAGAAGGATATGCTTGAATGTTCAGGTGTCATTCAGAGCTCCAAATCTTGCACCATTTTTCTTATGAGGAAAGGCAGCCAGCCACCCTGTGCTGCTGTCCAGGGGCTGTCTGGCCAGTAATTCCTACCAGGGACGTTATTTCCCCTCTCCCAATATAATACTGATACGTTTAAAAAGAATTATTCCCCTATAGAAAGCTATAAATATTCAGAAATTACTTCTCAATCAAAAAACATATTTTGCTGCTCCATCTCTCATGCAGTTCTGTCACCCCAAAACTGTCTTCATGTCTCTAAGAGAGACATTTATCTTAGGTGCCTTTCAGCCTTGAGGATAACATAGCACACACTACGATCTACAGTGGGCAGCAGCCTTCCTTAAATTCCCAGGGCAGCCACAAGCCACTTGAAACAAAAAATCTATCCATGTAAATTGTTTCTGGATGGAGGACAATAATTTTGGATGAATACTGAGGTCACCATGATATTGAAAATGCAGATTTTCATTTTTTCTCAAACAGCAAATGTTCCTGTCTTCTGTGTAAACATTATGCGAATTGGATGGAATTTCTATTTTACCATTTTAAAAAAAAATGGCAGAGCAAAATCCTCATTTCAACTGAGGAACATTCTCCAGTTCATCCTGTGTTAGGCTGCACGCTGGCTACAGAAGCATTAAGTTAAATAAAGGTAATGTCAGTGAGCCATGAGTATAATTCAGAGGGGAGAACATGATCTGACATCACAGAATGTTGGTAAACAGCCTTAATTGTAAGAAATTCTATTCTGAGGCAGTTATATCACTACTACTAATTCTACTTCATCCATGCTGACCAAGTGGAAAATCAGGTGAAATTCTGCAAAATCTTTCATGATGTTCACGGAGTACACTGTTATGTTTTAAAAATTCATCAGATTTAAGACTTTTGTATATTGGAATTTTAACTAATGAAAATGAAAGATTATGTTCTAATTGCTTGGCTCATATTTGAATTTAAGATTATAGGCAAAAATTTTTCTGTTAAATGATAAAGCTATTATTATCCGTTCTTCTTCCTGCCTCTGCTCTCTAATGAAGTGCAGAGAATTAATATGAAAAACATCCCTGTTAATTCTCTCCTCTCCCCAAAGAAGTTAGTCAATCTGAATGTTCTATAGTTCAGCAGGAAAAGGAAAGAAAATCCATCCACATACAGACCTCTCAGTTTAGCCTCAAAGAATTATGTGCTGCTTTTCACTGCTTATGATTTATTTATCATTTCTGAAGTCTACATCATCTTCCATATTTAAGTTACCATCTTTGAGATACACTACAAAGCATACAGTCAAAAAGAGGATAAAATGCGCATTCACGGATAATAGAAACTGAGGATAATATTCTCTACGCAGCCATACAAACACAAATCCCACTGAAGTCAGCAGCAGTACATCTGCACATTGTGAATTACAAATGCTCCATTCATCAACAATCATTCTACAACACTTTATTCACCAGTATGATTTACCCCATCCTGGAGCAGATCCGAGGAGCCGTCCTCTGGAGGGGCCTATCTCTTCCATGCAGAGTGGAAGGAACTCACACGATGAGGTCAGGCTGGCAGCTCAGTCTCAGACAAACTCCTCAGCCACTGCTACACCTGCCGCCTTTCTGTCACCCAAGCAGCAGTCTTAAACTAAGAGAAAATCTCGAAGACTGCCACAGAGATGAAAGGAGGTACCGGCAGGATTTCCACATTCCAACCCAAATCTCATGTATAAATCAAAAGCAAATGAAATGCTAATGTTCCTGACATTTTTACTAAATGATGTAGGATTTGAAATCAAACCATATATGAGCGTGGGATTTCTGTTCATTCTGTTATGCTTGATCTGCAATATGCAATATGTAGAACCTTATCTAGAATTTCGTTACTCATGAAAATCTGCTTCCGAGAGAGGTAAAGCTCAGGAACATGAAGCAGTAAGAATTTGCTCCCACATTATTAGCACCAGGAGTGCTTGTAAGGTCCTGCACATTCCAATATGCACATATGTTGTCTTTGGGGCACTACCTGGACATGCACCAGCCCTCCCATACTCTCTTCAAGCTTCCATGAAAACAAAATCCCGGTAGGCGCTGCACCATATTTCCCACTGGCAAAACCTCCTCTTCTCCATGTACCTCCATGCCACTTCCAACCACCTCAGTGCACTGAGGTTTGCATGCCAGCAGTAGGAACCAAGTCCAGTGACAGGCACAGATGCATAACAGCACTTCCATCCCTGCACCAGTGATCTCCCCATCACTTCCTGCAGACAGGTCAGAAACCCTGCAGAAACTGAAGCTGGTTAATCTCTCTACAAGGTATTACCAAGCGCTCCCACTGACAGCTATGGACATGTCTGCTGGTTTTTTTTTGATGTCATGCAAAAATCAATAACATAGAAACCTCAGGTCATTAAAGATCCTCAGACAGTTTTGTAACACCACAGTCATTAGCCTTGCTGTCCCTTTAATCTTTGCACAGATTTTTTTTTCAGCTTCCCTTCCCCTCATGCCTTGCTTTTCTACTCTGTTGCTGATTTTAGGCTGGAAGTGGCTGTGGATTAAGAAATCCCAGCATATATTTTATATATCAACCTGTTAGGTAAGAGCATTATTATTTTATCATACAAAGCAGTGCCAAAATTTCACTATCACATCAGTTTCTGCTTACCTACCCTATCATATGCTACTGATGCATTAAATAACTTTCTGACCTAATCCTCTATTTTTTTTTTCTGAAGAAAAGCACAAACATTCACTTCTACTGCTTTGTACAGCAAGGAGTGTTCATTCTGAGACCCCAACTTTTGTCTGCAGACCCTGGGTCAGTTATTGCAGACTTTTTTGTTAGTACTGCTCTCCAAAATGTTTTACATAATATAGACCTTTCCTTCAGATACTTACATTTCTCTCTCAGTCTAATCTTCCTTGTTATGAGATGCCAGCCCAAGACTTTTGCTATTCTTCCTCCTGCCATCTTTCCATAACTCCTTCATCTTCCTTGGGCAGCCAGAGGCTATTACAGACCCTCACAGCTTCGCTGGCCTCATGTGACTCAAAGCAGTAACATGGGCTGTGGTCAAGCTTCCCAATGACTTTGATGTTGTGCAGTTTTTTAAGATCCTGAAGTGAGAATACTGAAGTGAGGCCATATAAAGTCAGGAAAATTTTCATTCCATCTCCACTACCTGAAAATGAAGTTATACTGACTAACTTTCATTAGCATTATCACTCTTAGATGCGATTTTTGTTAATGACCACTTCATTCTTTAATTCAGATTTCTACACGCAGAGACAGAAAGGACAATTAAATAGTACGTTGCAGGAGGGAGAATAAGGTTCTAAGGTTCACTTGAGAAATCTAAGAAAATGGCAGTCTTCCCAAGCAGTCTTGATAAATTAATAGGAAATTTCTTCTAAGAGATGGAGGAAAAGAAGGGCTACAACAGGGAGGAAGAGTAATTGCTGCCAACCAGCAGCTTGCTTTTTGCATCTGATCTGTCAGATAACTTAGTCAGAGCAGGACTAAAATGTCTCAGTGGAAATTTTAAAAGTTTTACTGCCACTACCTTCAAACATTCCTGCTGAAACTGGAATTTCACCTCCCTGGTACATGTGGGTCCTACAAAGAGTGAGAACTCTCTGAGCATGTCCTAGCCTACGTGTTCCTGCCAGGACAAATCCAGAGCCAAATGTACAGAGGAATGAAAAAGTAAGGAAGTGGGCGCGCCATTGGGAGATCAATGAATCACTGAATGGCTTGAGTTGGAATGGACCTCAAAGATTATCTAGTTACCACCCCTCTGCCATGGGAAGGGCTGCCACCCACCAGGTCAGACTGCCACGGGCCCCTTCCAACCTGATCTTGAACACGTCCGGGGATGGGGCATCCACAGCTTCTCTGGGCAGCCTGTGCCAGTGCCTCATCACCATCCATGAATGTACACATTTATCCTTCATTTCAGGGCTAAAAGAGGCTCAGGAGTTCTTTGAGCACTGAATTTTCCTTTAAATAAGTGCAACTAGAACACTAGATGTTTATGCAAACTTCTAAAAATATAATCTCCCTTATTGTGCCTGTGATAGAATTTTCCAAGGTTTAAATTACAATTTTAAAATCCTTTTCTATTTATTTGGTTCATATTAGGTTTATTGCAATTAACTATAGATCAATAAATGTAGCATGAAAAAACAATAGAAATGTATCCTGAACTCATGTGTGCCTTCAACTCCAACCAACCTCACAAGTACAGATAACCAATGAGAAAGTCATGGTACTTAATGACATTTCATTAATAAACTTAAGAAAACACTTTCAAACTCAAAGTAATTTTAAATTAGCTTTAGGAAATAATGCATAAAAACAAAGATTAGTAGAGTGGAACTAAACTAATACAGAAAATCAACTATTGCATTGCAAAATGGAAGGGAAAATTTGTTTGCAGACTTTGAACATGAAAAACATCTGATTAAGAACAACTTTCACTGTGAACAAGGCTCGCTGTGTTTTCTGAAAGGATTATCAACATGAAAAGATCAGTACAACGGATCTGATCCTATATAAATCACTAGATATGATTAGAAATTCATGGAATTTGACCATAAATATTGGCACATGAATAATGAGGCACTGCTGCAAATGGTTAGGAAAAAAAAATGCAATCTACTGTTTAACACCTGGATCTTTCCTGGCACTAGGTTCTGTACCTGGTAGGGTCTGTGAGTTAGAACAGCTCTTATTGGCTCTCAGCACTGCTCGTATTGCGCCACATGGGACAGACGCTAAGAGATCAGACGACCAGGCACCTTCCCCACTACAAACTCAGAGGTGTGAAGGGCTCAGGGGAAAGCGGAAGGGAGGGCACCTTCCCACCTTGTGAGCAGCAGAGGAAAGAACATGGCAGTGAGTCTCAACAGTACAGACTTCCTGAGCTTTGCGATGCCAGTTTCCAAAGCATCCTTCTACAAACTGCTCCTCTGTTAACATTATTTCCTGGATTCATAGAATCCCACAGAATCACAAATTGTAGGGATAGGAAGGGACCTCCAGACATCATCAAGTCCAACCTCCACGCCAAAGCAGGTTTCCTACAGCAGGTCGTGTGGGAAAGCATCCAGGTGGGTCTTGAACATTTCCAGAGAATGAGGCTCTACAACCTCATTCACATGTACACATGGCTATTACTACTGTTACTTGCTCCTGCAATAGGATGGGTGCTGCAGTAGTGTTAATAATTGACACGGGTCATGATTTAAAATGCTGTTGTCCTAAGAACCTCTCCCTGCTGCCAAGTGCCCAGCATCTGGCAGGCTGACAGCTGGACTGCATGCACCATGTTTGTGAGGGGCTAAGAGGGCCTTACAAGAAGTGCCGAGCAGTGGCTGCTACCACTTGGCAGACTGAAGATGTATACACAGCGTAGGCCTAATAAAATTGAGCGATCTGATGCAGCTACCTGTTCTAAAAAGGGGGAGACAAATCACGTATCTAACATGTGCAATATGTATGCCAGAGTGAAAATCTTACAGAAGAGAAAGAACATAAATCACTTCTCAAAGATGAGAGAATCTTCCATTCTGAAGGGCTTCTAAAGCAGTCAGTTATAACTCCTATAAATCCAGCCAGAACGTGGTGAAACCCAGAATGGGCCTAGAGGAAATCAGCCATCAGAACCACTGAGCATCCATCTGAATTAGCACCAACAGGAGATGAGAGGCAACAGATCAGCACTGCAGTCCAGACTAGCAGCCTGCTGGGCACATACCTACTTGCTAGTTATACTGACCACAATGTGAAAAAAAAAAAAAAACTGAAGAGGAATCAAGATGTCTGCGGCTGCTGGCAGCCTTTTTAATGCCTCCTTGCTCCAGCTGTGAGTTGGAAAGTCTGCTTCCATGACCACGGCCAAAGCAAGGGTCCTCTCTTTTCACAGGAACCACTCAATGGGCTCAACCGTGTAAGTCTGCCATTATAGCAGTGACTGACCAAAGCCTGATTAGGAACTCTCCCATGCAGCTCAGAGATTGTAGAGAAGTCTAACTCTGTTTTTAGGAGCTAATCCTCAACATGAGCCTGCTAAACATTTGGAATACCCAGCAAAACTCTCATTACCTCCAATGAGACCAGGACTTAAATGAATACTTGATGCCACTTTTAAGAGAGGTACTGCTTCATTCAAAATTTAGTATCAAAGCAGAAGACAAGATTCATGAAAATTTCCCAGTCTGAATATTCTTTGAAACTATAATGCTGCATCATCAAACTTTGTGATCTGTATTCTGTTTTGTTGGTGTTTTTCCATCCAGTTTGCATACAGCATCATCTCTTGGCTCATCATCCTTCCTTCCACCTGTGCAGGAAAGGCCCTATAATAATTAAATAATTAAAAAACCTCAGTCCTTTAATTTTTTCACTGAGGTAAAAATTGACATCAAACCTGTATTAACTTAATTTCTAAGGGCAAAAAAGAATAACTCCAGTCACATTCTTCTCAGCTGGCTACAGACAAGCTCATGTTGGTTTTGCTTCAATTAATTCAATTAACTATGTGTTGATGTTAACAGTGGTATGACTAAGGGCATGACTGAAGGAATGTTTGAGCAAAGAGGCGGACATCACATCTACTTCTCCCTGATTCACAACTGCTGTTATTATTACTATTTGTCACTTGTATTTCATCTCTACAATCCCACGTTAAAAGAAAGCGGGACACCCACATGAAAGGTTTCACCCTGCAAATCCACATTCATAACACTGTCACTTTGTTCAAATTTTTAATTTCTTTAACAAAATTAGTTGTCTTCACTTCATATTCCATTTTGCTAAAAATAATTTTGTTATGAATTTAAATTGTCACTGCTTAGCAAATAATTATTCTACTGCAAGATAAAAACTTAAATCTATCCCAGAGAACACTGAATGCAATTTAATTATCACTAAGCTTTTTGTTCACATTTCAGTATCAAAACTAACATCTAAAAGCATCTTATCAAGACAAATGCTTTAAGTCTCCTGTTGAGCAGATGTCATGTGCATGTGTACCCTCACGAGTATGTCTTGTACGTATGCAAACATGTATACAAAACTAATGTTATGCATTTTCAGTTGCCAGCCCTTTGCTAAGTCACTGCCTCGCACTGCATCAGTTTGATGTAAGAAACCGAAGTAGAACGTGATGAATATAGTTTAACTGCCAAAATTTTCTTTTGCCCGTGTCTGCTAAGCTCAAATGTCTAAACTTGGCTTGAAGAGGTAGACCCACCATGCCAATTCGCTGCGACCTGGGGATATTGATCATTTGCAGGAGCCAGTTACAATAGCCCACAGCTTCTGCAGTGGGAAATGCTGCTGGAGGTTGTTACACAAAGAGCACACTTGTTACTAGCGTTGGCAATGAAAATGTGCTGTACACATCCCACACATTGCTTTACCACTATTCCACCTTCCTCACGCAAATCAACCAAGTTACTTGGATGGAAGTGAATTAAATGGAAAGTTTCCAATTTCATAAAATTAGGTCCCACAGGGAGGTACCTTTTAATTTTTCAGTAACTGCATCAGAGTGACCCACAAATCTACCTTTTTCTTAAGGATGAGTTTCATAGAATCATAGAATTGTTTAAGTTGGAAGAGATCTTTAAAGATCATGTCATCCAACTCCCCCACAATGAATGGGGACACCTACAGGTCGATAGTTCTCAGAGCCCCATCCAGCCTGACCTTGAATGTCTCCAGGGACAGAGCATCCAATCCACAGACCATAAGGTCTGTGGACTCCTCACCAAAGAAGCCAGAAGCAGACCCCAAAAAGTCTGAAAAGTTTCTGATGTTCACAGAAGTGTTCAGTGAGTGCTGGGCCTGTAGCTCTAGGGTTGTTGTAAGGCTACAGCATCCTTGCTCTTGGCTTTAGAGTTCAATGAGTACAGTTAGATCTCACTGAAATGCAAGCTTTGATTCATGAATTATTTATTCATTTATTTATAATCTGATTTGGACCAGAGGAGTTGATGATTCACAGGAATATGCTGAACTGTCACAGATTTGTGGGCAACCACCCAGCAATTCCCACAAGGGCCAAGACCCATACAGGACTTCCACTAACAGAACTTCAGGAAATGGCCTTGGTTAAAGGGCATGGTGCAGGAATGCAGTTAGACAACACTTACATAGATCCAACACTGGTTCTTTTCCTTTAACATTGATGAAGAAAGGTGCACACACCAGAGATTGGTGATCTTACTCATCAAATTGGCATTACGAATAAGCCTGCAGAAATATTGCCACAAGTCATGCAAATCAGATGATAAACTCTTGTCACTCATCATTGCTGTGGCAGTGAAGCTGATGGAAGGAAGCTCACTGCTACGTTAGTGAATACACACCGTGAACACACAAGTGCCTAGCAACTAAACCCAACAAGTCGCTTAAGTCATCACCAGAAATGAACACATGTGGCTCAGCTCACCACTGAGAAGCAATTTTCAGGCCTTGTACCAGTTTCAGAATAAACACTGTATTTCTAGCAGCTTCAAAGCGTAGAACAACCCCATCAGAAACCTCCATCTGTGGAATACAGAGTGTGCTCCAGGGACGTATTTGAAAGGAGTATTTTGAAGACCACCAAGCTGGCCCCCATCCCCGGCCAGCCTTGTTCACTTTATGGATTAAGCTGCATGGTTAAGCTGCAGCGTTACCCACTAGCAACAGACCTCATATCCATATCCTCATATTGTCAACAAAACTACTGCAAGAGATGATCTCAGCAAAGGAACTAGCTCTGAAACACAGCTACCACACTGCACACTGCTCCCCAAAGAGATTATGTCTAATGAAGAGTCTGGAAGATAATTTTACAGGTCATTTCAAGTAAGAGTGTTGGGGCTGCAGACAAAAATGACGCTATGTCAATAGCAGAAATCCTTATATTGCAGGCAGAAAATAATTATTTAACAGAGGAAGCAGCTTAAAGCATGTGTTGGCTTTAATAATGTCAAGAAACACTTGATTTGAAAACCACAGAAGCTGAGAAATAATCTGCACCTCAAGGCAGTTATGAATATCAGAATCTTTTTCTCCCCTACTTTGATCCAAGAATTTATGTGCCTTGATTAATTTACAACTGCTGTTCTAATGCATAATTGTCCTTCCTCATATGGATGAGAAAATATATTTCTTTTCACTACACAAAATATTTCAAAACATAAATAAGTAATACAATCAGATGTCTGAGTGCATTAGTGCATTCTGACTGTCTTTGCATGCTGGCTATCTATTCTTTAATACCATGTTTCCAGAAGGGAAGTTCACGTGAGTACTGTCACTTTTTGAATTCCACTGCTCATCAGTGCTCAGATTTGGGCTAAGAACTTAAAATGTACTTTCCATCTTCTTTTAAACTACAAAACTGGGTTCTTTACCAGTGAAATACTTGCACAAGAGGAAGAATTTATCTACACTTTTGTACTTCAGCAGGCAGTCTTCTGACTTGTGTGGGGTAATGCATTTTTCAACACATTAGGGACCAGATTTAATAGCTAGATGGAAGAAGACTACTGGAAAGAGTGTTTCCTCTTTTCAATTACTACTTTCCTAAGCAAGAAACGTCATATTTTGGAAACCATTCTGCAAATAGCCTGAAAAGTATCTTTCCTACCAAAGGTTCTGAAAATCACAGTATTTCAGCATAAATTCCCATTAGATCATCTTGCTGAAGTCTTGTACGCAGCTAAGTAGTAGCTACCTCAGACACAGTAAAGCTGCTCTTTGGAAAGATGGTGCTGATCCCCGTTCGTTCAGTATGACATACAACGTTATGTAAAAGTACAGAAACTCAGAGAAAGCCTCAAATATGTAAGTAATTCTGTCAGGTCTCTTACTACTCACAGAGTCAGTTAACGGTGACAGATCACTTTTTTATTTCAAATAGTTTTCCAATGTACATGTAATTTAGTGATTGAGTGTTAGATTAATAATCATTTATTATTATTTCAGAATGTATATATATATGAATACATGAAAGTATTTATATTGTCTCAGCCTAAACATAAACAAGAACAATAAATCTATGCTGTTGAACATTGACACAATAACAAGCCAATCAGGTTGATCACAGGCAATTATTCCTATTTTAACATAACCACACAATTTTACAATTAATGAACCATCTGAAAAATATTCTCAAGTGGCAACAACAAAAGGCAAACTCAATGTTTTATTAAACAATCATTTCCTTTTACAAAGGGACTGCATATGAAAGCTCAGGAGTACATCACTGAAGTAAACTAGTAGTAGTTGATGAATTAGAGATTTAGCTGCAAATACAAGAAATGGTTCTCTTAAAACATTAATTTTAGAATCCAGAAACTACAGTATTCAAGATGGTCACAAAGACATGCATGAAAAACATGTTCTAGAAATAACACATGCAGTAAAGTCCACACAAACACTAAATGACCACTCAAGGAAAACTCCTTGGTATCAGCCCACAATTTAAGCGGGAGCCGCACCATGCCATGTTACACCGTTACGTGTCTTACCCTCTCATAACAATGGAAAGGAGGCACACTGCAGATCTTCTGGACCTCAGCTGCACTCTGCATTCCTGTTCTGCATTGATCACCATCATACAAGATGTTCTTGGGGAATTTTCAGGTGTGCAAATGATGCCCATCATTTTCCAGTTAGTTTGAGAAAAATATTCTTAGCAGTTGGATGCACCAAGAAATAATATAAGTGAAATGCAAGTAGCTTTAGCTAAAACGTTTTAAAACATCAGCTGATGCAATCTGAAGGGTTATTTTCATGCACACTGAGCCCAGTTAGACTCACAGCACATGGAGCACTGGTTTTACATTTAGTACATTCAGGATCTCCAGAGCCCTTATTACTTTATGGATACAAGGTAGGGTTCATACAATATACTTCACCGTAACAACATCATGAAATATCAGTCATTTGAGGATTTCAAAAGAAAGCAAAGGGAAGTATTCTTACCACATGTAGACTACAAAAGTTATAAATCATACATCCTAAACACAGTCCATCTGATCTTGTTCTCCGCCTTGTGAAGGCCGCTGGTAAAACTAACTGGTTTCTGGCTCAAGAGTGAGATGCAGAAAAGGTATCGAAACATGGTAAGAAAAAAAAAATAGGATAAACATAGAATATCCCAAGTTGGAAAGGATCCACAAGGATCATCGAGTCCAACTCGGTACAGGTGGTTACTTTAGGCAGTATAAAATTCAGAACCTGTGCTTAGTAACAGCCATGTCCTGCAGGAGCCTATGCTCACCGCATTCATCCCTGTCAGCCTAAGAAGCCCTCCTCGGTTCCGTGTAGACATTGTCTACAGCTGCCATTAGTGTCTCTTTAGAAGATGAGAAGCCCCAAATGACAGCTTCCTTATGCTTACTGTGCAACTGAAAAACAGGCACAGCAATATTAAGGTCCTCTCAAGCATCCTTCTTGGTAACAATTATATAAAAACTGAAAGGGGCACAGTCCTCAAAGTTACATCCATCCCTCAGATCAGGTAGCATCCGTGTTTGCAAAGACTGATGGAAACACTTCCCACAGGGAGAAACTCCGGGGTCCGAGACCTACCTGCAAAGCACAACCAGCCACTAAGACCTTGACATGACATAATTTGAGACAAATTCATGCATTTAGTGCAACTGAAGTTCTACAAAGCGTCTTGATTAAGATGTAGGCTTCCCTCAAAGACATTCAGAGATGAGGAGAGGCGATCTCCACACTTGTGTGCTGGACCAAGAGCTGCTGACAAGGGTTGATACTGATGAAGTGAAAATGTCTGCAGCCCACAGCTCTCACAGATCTGGTTTTAAGACACCATTTGTAACATTTAAGCAAGATCTTAGAAACGTAGAACCACAGAACTGTAGAATCACAGAATCATTTGAGTTGGAAGGGACCTTTGAAGGCCATTTAGTCCAAGTCCCCTGCAATCAACAGAGACACCTACAGCTGGATCAGGTTGCAGCCTGCCCTTGGATGTCTCCAGGGACAGGGCATCCACGACCTCTCCAGGCAACCTGTTCCAGTGCTTCACTACCCTCAGGATAAAAAACTTTTCCCTTATACCCAGCCTAAAACTCCCCTCTTCTAGTTTTAAACCATTTCCCCTTGTCCTATCACAACAGACCCTGACAAAGATGTATCCTCTCACAGCTGCAAAACCATTCTGGACGAGAACACAGCCGAAGAACACGATGATTGTCATATTAGTTCAGAGCTGAAATCCATCTAGTCAGACTCAATCCCTGTACTAATTAAACATCATTCGATTTTTCTCAGGAAACCATTCATTAGATGCTTTCATATATTTTGACGTGGGGTTTAAGTCCAGTGTACAATAACATATGCTATTATAGCTAACGATCACACTGATTTAGCAGTCGGCAGCAATACAGCCGAGAACCCTTAGAACTCCTGCTTGTTCTTAACCCCGCGGTGCCGGGCACAGCGTCACCGGACGGCACGGAACCGGAGCGGCTCTCATCGCTGAATGCCAGCTGACCCGGTTTCTAACAGCCGCCGTTCTCGGAACCTTCGTTATTTATGTTTCATTTAGTCCTCACCGCGTATGCTCTTACACCCTATTTTACACGATAACAGCTATCCAGCAAAACTTAGGAAACCCCATCACACGGGGCTGAACGACTAGGACAAAACGCAATAACGAAATGATGACGGCTTCGTGAACACGGCCGCGATGCGGACTCGCTGTGGGAACCCCGATCCAGAAGTTAACATTTCCGCGGTGTATCAGCCCCATCAGGCAGCGCTAATTGTAAACGAGAGCGGCGCGGTCGCAGCGGCGGTCCCGCTCCCTCCCGGCCCCGGCCCCCGGCACTCACACGGGGTAGAAGGTGTAGGGCGGCAGCGCGCTCTCCTCGCTCGGCTCGGCGTCCAGCAGCAGGTAGTCCTGGCTGTCGTTCCGCCGGGCTCCGGCCGCGGGGGAGCCGCCGTTCCGCGGGCCGTAGGGCTGCGCTTGGCTCATGGTGTCCCGCGGCTGTGCCCGGGCCGCGGGCTCCCGGCGGCTCCCTCAGCGCTCGTGGGCACGGCCGGCTCCGCCTCGCCGCCCTTCCCGCCCCGCGGCACCGCTCCTCTCGGAGCCGCGTCCCCCGGCGGAGGGCGGGCGGCGCCGAGGGCCCCGCTGAGCCCGGCGAGGGGTTACTATGTCAACCGCTGCCCCGGGAGCCGCCGCTTGCCGCTCCGGAGGCGGCGCGGGGGAAGGAAAGTTTGCGGCGCGTCAGCCGGCCAGCGGGGAGGGGGCGGGAGGTGGGAGGGCGACGGGCACCGGTCGGCTCCTAAGGGGGAAAAGAGAGAAGGAAAGGGAAAAGGAAGGAAAGGGGAAAAAGAAAGGAAAAGGGAAAAGGAAAGAAAAGGGAAAAGGAAAGAAAAGGAAGAGAGGAGTTTTGCTGTTACATGCCGCTTGTCTTTACCCTCTTTCAGTGGTTTTGGTGTTCTGATTTTACTAATGAAAATTGTAACAGCGGAAATATACTAAACACAAACTTTTCTAAAAAAAGGTAGTGAAGAAATAACATTTGATCTATAGGCACCTTTCACTTACCAAACATAATAAGCTTACTGTTTCGTTCAGTAATGTTTATAACACTTATTTAAAGTGAGCGTATTCAAATAAAACCTTTCCTTCGTTCCTGGCAGTGTTCTCATCTCACATTTTGAGATTCACTATTGCTGCTATCTGTATTTGGGTATCACACAGCCCTATACTCCTCGAGAACACACGCATTCCCCTAATTTGGTGGAAGGCTGAGAAGCCATCCAGCATCATCCTTAACAAAACACACAGGCTGGTTGACATTGCCTGTGCTGCCTAGTGTCCTTGTCAGATCATGGGTTCGGTGACTGTCTGAGCCACTGAGACTCATCTCACCTGCTGGACTGCAAGAGGAGATGCAAGGAGAGCTCCAAAGCTAACTGACATTACCATAGCATAGGACTTTATACCAGGTTCCAAAATACCTGCAGTTAAAGGTAATTCTGCAGTTGCTCAAAGTTTCTGAACCTTTCTTTTCCTCGTAGCTACTGCTCTTAAAGTCATGATCTAATGAGTTCTACAAATCTTCCTTCTTTTGTCAAATATTTTTCTTTTTTTTTTTTATCATAAAGAAGGAGGTTTAACAGCAATGTTACCATGCGTATTTTATAGTTCTCATGTTGATTCTTATTTCATATTACTGTAAAAATAGGTATCACAGAGCTATGGGAAGGCTCTGCAATTGGGAAATGTGCTGTTGATCATACTTCACATTTTTTCTCTAAGAAATTTGCTGGCCAGTAACAGAGTGCTTAGTGATGGTGGGATTCCAGTGTGTTCCACTGCTCTTCTTATCACATCCTTTCATTTCAGAGCCTACTAAGCCACTTTCCATTTCCTTCTGCTGCTACCTTCTAACTTCTGCTTACTATTTCACTGCCCCTAGGACTACTTCTCATCTTCCTTACGATACTTTTGCATCTCTCTCAGCCTCCAGTTCACATTTCTCATTTTCTCAGTTGGTCCCTAGATCCCAATCTTATCCTGGTCTTCATTCTCATTTCATCCCTGTAAGCTCTGGTATCACTCCAGAACTCTTACATTCTCACTGGTCCCAGATCTTCCCTAAATTCTGAAGCCATGCTTGTGAGTTGCACTAATGTCTTTCGTGGTTTCTTTCAGATCATATCATTCCCATGGTAGTGATGAAATGCAAAAGAAAGCAATATGGTGTTTTTATTCAAGCATGCTGCAGAACTGATGCGCATAAGAAAATCAACCAACTTCAGCAGGGACCCCTCCATCAATATTTTTTATGACTGCTTAATGACAGTTTACCACAGTTGATGGATCTTTGATAGCTCAACACTGTGAACTCTTCCAGCTGTTGGTCATCTCAGTACAAGCTTTATGATTATTTTAGATTAACAGCACATGAGCATTTTAAGGTTACTTCTGTGGTACAGGTTGGCTGTTTTTGCCATTTGTGTTCAACAGGACTTCTATCAAAGTGAACTATAAAAGAAATTCTTACAGAGAGCCGACTGAGTAGGCCCTGGACAATGCTTTTTTCTCTAGAACTGAAAAAGTACCTGTTTTCTTGGGAACAGTGGCTCTTCCATCCCTATACACTTTTCACCTCTAGAACAGCGCTTCAGTATCGTGCAGTTTTTTTTTCATTTCATCAAGGGCTAGTAGACTAGCTAAGTTGGATGGTGAGGCGCTGGAACAGACTTCTCAGGGAGGTTGTGGATGCCCCATCTCTGGAGGCATTCAAGGCCAGGTTGGATGGGATCCTGGGCAGCCTGACCTAGTGGGTGGCAACCCTGCCACAGCAGGGAGTTGGAACTACATCATCTTTGAGGTCCTCTCCAACCTAATCCATTCTATGATTTTATGATTCTATGTTAAACGGTTGTGTGATAGGTCATGATTTTCAGAAACATTGGCCAGATCAAATCACAAGAACAGTGATCATCTTTGAAAGAGAAGAGGATTTTGAGCCAAAACTCTGGATCTTCACAAATTTATTCAAAAATAGGGTGTCATTCACTAAACTGTAACAATTGTCTACATCGACTTTTTACGGAGCAAAAATATGCAGCACTAGGGGAGCGGGAGATATTTTTACTTGAAGTTAGGTAAATGCGCTTCTTCTGAGGTCAGTGCATGTTATAAAAGTCACAAAATGATGGACGCTGGCCAGAGGTGATGTGTCCTGTTGCAGTTATGTTCCTTAGCAAATTGCAAATTGAATTACCATAAAATTGCTGTATGTGTTCTAGAAAAAGTTATCAGACTTTCACTGCAGACTTTCTCAACTTTATATATATTTTAAATCAGAGTGAGTACAGAACTAGGCAGAAAATCCATTTATTCTGAGTCTTTATCTGACTTGAACACATATTAACTTTTTGTTCCTTTAAAATAAAAATTCTATAACTTCAATTAATGACACAAAAAATGCAACATTTCCCCACTTAATTATGTTCATCTTTTTTATTGCAGAATTTGAAAATATATCGATCAGATAAACAATTCTGATTTATTTAGTGTGAAATGGAAGTGTAGTTTAGAGCTGGATTAATTGATTTTATCACAGACAGCATGTTAGAAACTATTCCTTCATCAGTCACTCGATAAAGCACAGTGACTGAGATATTTCACTTAGTAAGATGAAAAACAGAAACTGAAAGCTCCACTTTCCTCCAGAGGGGATAGGATGAGAGACAGAGTGAATCCACATGACAAGTGACAGTCACATTGCTTAGTTGCACTACAAGAAGTCACTTGAGTACCATGGCAATGAAAGCTGCAAAAGAACCCATGTAGAATAGAACCATGATTCAGCCTCACTGAAAAATTCATGTAAAGGCTATCTCCATACATCAAAATTTAGGTGCGGTTATATCACTTTCTTGCAGACTAATCTAAACCTGTTTAAGAACAGAAGTTACATCAACCTATACTTGCAACCGGGGCATTGTTAAGGATTCATAGAATGATGCTTACTTGCTTGTATTTATCTTGTGATGTGAGCTGTCTAGATTGTACTAACTGGAGTAGTCCAGCACATACCAGTCATAGTTTCTTGGCTGTATCTGTTCTGTACTGGGAATACTATCAGAGATAGGTTTGTATTGCCTGTAAAGGTGTTCACTGTAATTCAGTGCAATTGTGCTATGGCTAAGCAGTGTCACTGCTGTGGCTGAGAGCATCTTTGGGAAAGAAAAAGTGTATCCTGAACAGGAAAATAATGCTAGTTCCTTTGAGGTGTGAAGGATGTGTTATTTGCTTGCTGGAGTTCCTTCCTGTTGTATAGCATAGGACTCAAGATTTGCTTTTAAAAGGCCAGCAGTGCCTACACATCAGTTCTCTCCATTAAAAAGAAGAAAAAAAAAATTAAAGGGCATAATGATTGTCAGCTGCTAATTCTAATCATAGTTAATCTCTGCATTTGATTAAATGTGAATAAGAACAGAATCATGTGCCACCAAGAAGACTTCTCTAATATCTAAAAATCTTCCCTAGCGTTGTCTCTTCTGGTCATGATCCAGCCTACTACTTCACATTCATTTTCTTCCCAAAGATTGCTGCCTGGATGCATTTCTGAAACTGAAGTGCAGTTTATTTATTTACAAACTATAATCACTGTCAGAAATGGCACCTGGCCTTTATTTATTTTTTTTGTAAGAAGAGCTCAGTGAGGAGATAGGCTCTGATGAGCAGTGGCTATTGGTACCCAAATGTGAGCACTAGCACTGGATCAGAGAAGCAGTAGAATTGTTATCAAGAGCTGTCCAAAATGTCTTAGCTAAGAAGACTCTGGGGTATTCGGGTTCAGGAGATACTGATGAACTTTTCCTCTGTGAAAAAAGGATGAGGAGGAATGAATTTACTAAAGATCTGTTCCTACTTGTACAGTTAGAGTGAGCACTTCAGTTTGAGTGTAAACAGAATCTTAGGAGCATGCGTATCTGCACCTATCTCTGTCACATGTACATATTACATATATTTATGGAGTCACATATACATAACTTACAGGATTCCACTCAGGCATTATCCTGTGTTTTGCTGTCAGAAGTGTACAGTTCTTCTCTATGTGCTTTTAAACAAGGTCTGTCATGCTAGATTTGCTTTGATTTACTTGATGTAATTAATTGTTGTCAATTAGCTTTAAAAATTTGAAACACTCACTGACGCCCACTGGTACTATATCTACATTATAAAAGTCAATGCAACTGAAATATTGTCATTACATCTGTTGCAGTTTTATTACATGTAATTCTGTGGGGTTTGCATAAACACTGTGTTTCCAACCCAGTAGTCTGAGGCACACTGCTCAAAGATAAAGAGCACTGCTAGTCATCAAACTCCTATTACCATTACAGATAATAAGATACTCTTTCTCTATTATAAGTGAGTAGGAGGATGTTTGAAGTAAAAACTAGATAGAATTAAGTGGAAAATATCTTGCTATTTTCCAAGAAAGTGTAAAAGTATTAAAGCATCATTCCAGGAAGAGTGTATACATAAAGGAATGTTGGCCAAGAGTTCACATACACTGTGAAAGCAGGAGTAATCTGACAGAAATTTGCAGATACCACAGAACTCGGGGGAGTAGAGGACTCACCAGATGGCTGCGCTGCCATCCAGAGAGACCTGCTGACTGGAGAAGTGGCTGACAAGAATCTCATGAAGAGAAAGATGTAAGAAGAATCTCAGAAAGAGAAATGCAGAATGCTGCACCTGGGAAGGAACAACCCCAAGCACCAGTACGTATTGGGGGGACACCCAAACTGGAAAGCAGCTCTGCAGAAAAATGCCTGGGGGTCCTGGTAGGCAACGTGTTGGACATGAATCAGCAGTGTGCCCTTTCCACGAGAAGGCTGACAGGATTCTTGGTTGTATCAGGCAAAGTATCACCAGCAGGTCAAGGGAGGTGATCCTTCCCTTCTACTCAACAATGTAGAGAACCTGCTTTAGCAGGGAGGTTGGATTTGATGTTCTCTTGAGGTCCCTTCCAGTCCCTGCAATTCTATGACTCTGTGATTGGTGAGGCTGTATCTGGAGTGCTGGGTCCAGTTCTGCCCCCCCGGGATGAGGGAACATACTGGAAAGAGTGCAGCAGAAGGCCACTAAGATGCTGAAGGGCCCGGAGTACCACTCCTGTGAGGAGACTATGAAGGAGCTGGAACTGCTCAGCCGGATCTCATCAATGCCCATGAATACCTGAGGGGAGGGTGCAGACATGCTCTTGTCTGTGGTGCCCAGTGCCAGCACAAGTATAAGTAGTGATGAATAAATTAGAGCTTTACCAAAAAAATGAAAAAGAGATTCTTAATATTCAAAGGACTTTTGCTAACATTTAATCCTTTCTGGCAAAGAAGCGTGTTTGTACAAAAGAGTGTTTGCCTTGATATATGTGTATATATATATGTATATATTCAAAACCAAACTAGCTGTAGCAAGTGCCTCCTGAATGTCTCACTGCTCGCTCAGCTTGGTAAAAGCAGTGAGCTATTTAGAGAGTCTAACATGATGGGTATTAGTGTTGCAATGTTGCCTTTGGGATGGAATTTATAATCTTTGATATCTCACTGATTTCATCCTGCAGTATTAAAAATAATAACTCAGAACACTTTATCTGTCAAAGATGTCTACCTTTTCTAAGTTAACAACAAATGATCTCTTATTTATGTTTTCTCTGAATTGCATATGTTCCTTCATTGTAAATCAGTTTCTACACTAAAACTCTTGTTAGCAATTTGCTAAGAAATCAGATAATCCCCTCTGAAATTCTATTTCATTTTGCTGTTCTGTTTCCTTTGCTAAAGGCAGATGCTGTGCTTGTCGTAGCTGTACTGTCTTACCCAGTTACTTCAGGAGCAGAGCAGAATAGAGTTGAGCAGAAAGAGGTTGTGATTAATCCTTGAATATTTTGAGGGAATTTCACCTTCTAGAATGAGGGGATGCTCCAGCCCTCTCTGATCATCTCTATGGCCATCCTCTGGACCTGCCCCACCAACTCAATGTCTTTCATCTTTCTGTGTTGCTGCAGATTATTGGCCTGATCAAATTTCTTTGGAAAATGGGGAAAAGTGAGTTAGGGAAAGAGTGTTGTGCTGCATGGCAAGAGTGTGTGACATTAAACAGCTCCACCTGAGGTCCATGGGCCTTACTCCATCATGAGGTGCACCATCAGCCTTCCCAACAAGTGACACGATGCGTTGTTACTTCATGCACTGGAGAACTTACTTGAAGACATCAACTCAAAGATTTTTTAGTAAAGAAAACTCAACAAACTCAACTAAATACACCACAAGAGGGAAAAATAATAGAGGGCCATATAATACCTGTTCCTCAGTCATTTTTTTAGGAAAGCCAGGAAGGAGCCTCAACGGTTTAATGTGGCAAAATTTGCTGTACTTGTGTAGCTAAACTAGAGAAGCGTGACAATGGATGCTGTTTTTCTCTTCTGATTAAAGTGTTCATTATGAATTTGAGAAAATCTACAAAATCTTCTTCTTTAGAGATTCATGTGGATTTTCTGTTTATTGTTTTGGTTTGGTTTGTGGGTTTTTTTTTACTATTTTGTATTTTTACTATTTGTGTTTTACTATTTTATTATGACAACTGATCTGTTTTGTTTGGTATTGACAATGAATAAAATGGCAGTATTAAAATCTGGTTGAATACATTTTGTTCAGGCTTCACAAAATGTCCACATGGTAGGTGTATTTTTAAGTAACGCTGGCAAAGAAATAAATTGTATAGATGGCTGTTATGCTCATTTCCTTTTCAATAATATGCAGGGATCTTCTTTTATCCCCTGCGACCAGATGTACAATATGTAATGAGATTCTGCAAAATTTCAATTTACACAAACTCCGCAAAAGGAATCTGGGGTGTTAAGTTCATTTCTGACAAGTAGGATTAATGAGAAATGGATAAATATGTATGTAAAAGAGCAAGAGTGCACTGAAAGATTATGAGCATGTTGTGTGTTAAAAAGAATGGTTTTTGTCCAATACGTTGAAAAAATTATCCCAAAATAAGAAGGCTGGGATAAAAATGGTTAAAATAAAAAGATTTTGAGTAAACCAGACCTACTAAGGGACTAGGAACATTTATTCACTTAGTATTTCCAGGTAAAGTTTAACAGATCTGTGATTGATTAGTCTCTGTGTTTTCTTCACCAAGCTGAGGCTGCAAGACAAGTTCAGTTGCAAAACAGTTTGTCCCAGGCTTCACAGTTCTCAATTCCTGACAGCTTCCTGGTCCTGCAGAACTTAAGAAAACAATTTACAAATATATATACACATAGCAGTGATCTGCTGCACTCAGCTGCACATGCATCAGTTATGTGGAACACTGTTCTGTACAGTTCACCTATTTCAGAGGTTTTTTTTACTGAATTAGATTTTACTGAGATCCAAATGGAATATATTTGCAATTAAAAAAAATGTATAACTGTCCTTCATGGACTCTGTTTTTTACACAAAATGTTTTCCTGATGATTTTTATCAGATCCAGTATTGCTAAAATGTTCGATTACTTTGTTGATATTTTCTTTTCCTGGAAAGCAATTAAATCCCCAATTGAAAAGCAGACATTCTTGATCACTTCAGAATGTATCCTATTGATTTATTTGGGTTGGATTTTTATTTTTATTTTATGATTATTTTAAGTCACTTTTTGTAATTTAGTAATTTTAGTAATATTTGAATGCTTAAAATCAGAATGAAGTACATGCTCTCAACCTTACATGCTCTCAAAGTAAAATACTTCAAATAGACCAATAAGCCTCATTTTTTTCAATCAGTTAATCAATTGAACATTTTTATCTTTTGACAGGGACAATTAACTTGGAATGTCTGAATAAAAAAACAGATGAATAATTGTCAGCTTCTGTAGACAGTCCACCAGAATGCTGGTGAAATTCTGATCACGCTGGAATCTATGGAAATTGCGTGATTGTTGAACAAAACCAGAACCAAGAGTTTACCTTGCATATGGACGGGATTGGGATGAAATCTTTAAAAAAATCTCAGCTGACTGGATCAGCTAGATCAGCATGCTTGCATTATTAATATTTCACAATAGTAACTAAAACTCTCCCACAACGATGATCCAGGCCAGTGGAATTCCATGCTATTGTTTTGGTCTTGCTTACTGGGAATTGTTGAAAACTAGTTTGAAAATTATTGTATTAATTATTTGTGCTTGCAATGCTTGCAGTCTTCTGTACTATCATAAATGTCCAATTTATGCATTCAGAAATATCAGTTATAAATCCAGCCAACACGTTCCCAAGGACCTAATGGCATTAAATTTGTACCTAGCAATACCCAAAATTCTGCAGCTTCTTTTTGGACTATAAACTGTGGAGAAATATCTATACATTGATTTCAGTGTCTGTTCTTCCATTGGAAAATGATACATGAGTTGGGAAGAGGAAATCTCTGTGAGAACGAATCCTTGGGTTTGGCTGCAGGTTCTATCCACCTCAGTTTTTGAGTGAAACACTGAAAATCACTGGAAGTGCTGGGGTTGCCAACACCACAGTAATATTTCTGAGAGGATTTTTCAGGGAATGGATTGCTTTAGCAGTTTGTTTTCGCTAGAGACTATACATTGTGGTGGCTTAACTGATTTATTAAATACTCAGATAAAACTCCCATGGTACTGTGGTCTGAAGCATAAGACTGCTGCTGTTTGTCTCTGAGCAAAGTGTTGCATACTAAAACTTGCTATTAAGAGTCTTGAGTCTTACAGAATGTTTGTCTTCTTCGCTTATCTTCTCTTGGGATTGTTCTATTTCATGAGAGTTCTCACTGAGAAAAGCTTCTCATCCTCTGAGTTGCAAAGATTGACTTGAAAATATGAATCCATACAGATTTGTGTCCATATGGATTAATGTCAAAATTAATTTTCAATATTTAGTGTTAAAATTAATTTTGATTTCAAACAGAGTAGGAACCTGTTCCAGTTATAAGAAGTAAATTAAAGTAGATGGAAAGTGTCCTTCATTCTGAAGGCAGAATTTCTGTGGGAAGTTGTCTGTGCCACTCAGTTCTTGTCCACTGTTGCTCTAATAGAAGAGCTTCTCTAGGCCTTTCAACGGTACTCCAGAAAAGGGTCATATTTTTTTTTTCCTTATATATGTTTAAGTAAGCACTAAATTCCACTCATGTAAAAGGCTGCTGTTCAGAGTGAGATATTTATTCAAAGCAACTTGTAACTGAGAAGACCTGCAATGCTCTCTTTACAGGTTTTTGGGATTGAAATCAGGAAAGCTGAATCTCCATTTGTAGAACTCAGAAATTTTAAAGTTGTTTTCTGACAGTCAGTCATAGTAGATTTAGAAAATCTATGCAGTTTATCAGTAGTAAATATAGTTCTACAGTTATGTTTAAAATTGAGCATTAAGCAACATACAGGGCAATCCTGCTGAGAATAAGTGGCAGCTGGTCAAGGATAGGTTGTAAATTTCAGAAAGCCAAGGTATTACTACACTGCATAGGATGCAAGTGGTAAACATAAGAACAATATTAAATGCAATGTTGTGTTGGGGATACTTTATGTCCCCGTCAACTAGGTAGTCCACAACTGATGTGTTCCAAATTCTATTCTTAGCAATATTACTATTATTATACTATTATTAAAGTAATACAGGGCTCTTACCACTCAAAATTACTCTGGGATTTGACTGGATGTCCAGATCTCCACCCTGAACTTGAGTGGTTCTTAAAATGTATGTTTGTGTGTTTACTGTCCTATCATGCAACTGGCAACCACTTCAGAAAGTAATTCATAACATAAAAAGCTGATTGATTGAGATTTTTCCATCTCTTTTAATTGATTAGCTTTGTCAGATAATCAAAGTCCTCTCTAGGTGATTCAGCACATGGTCCTATTCCTCCAGTACCTGTCAACACTCTTCCTCTTCATTTAGAAACATACTGTATCTCCAGGTTCGGTTTCCCATAGGTTTGCATTGGTTGCTCACTACCGTGCCCACGCATACCACACTCCATACTGTATCCTTGCTGTCTCCAAGATCATAAAGAGCAATGCTAAAAACTGATTGTGCAGTTGGCTGGGAAGTTTTTTTGGTGAAAAGGAAAGAGGTTTACCAATTGGAACTAAATTAGTTTTCTTGACTTTTCAAAAACAAGAGAAAACCAATAGGAAAAAAATATGAATTTATACATGAAAGGCTCAAATAGAGGTTCCTGTTCTAAATAAGTGATGTGACAGATAGTGTAAAATTGCTTTTGTTCACTTTTTTTAGGGAAAAAAAAATTCTGATTGAAAAAGACAAGAAAATGTTGGAAAACTTGAAAATCCACAGATGGCAGGAGAAGTACTTCCTATACATCCTTTGTATGGAAAAGGATATGAACAGTGGCTCATAAAATCAAACAGGAATTTGAAAACTGTACAAATATTCCAAACGGATGTAATGAATTTTTATAATACTGAATCATAATCACAATATGCCCACATTGTTGCAGTAAAAAGGAGGTTTGGGGGTTGTTTTGTCTTCTTTTTTAAAGAATCAAATGTAGCTGCGTAAACTCCAGATGCCAAAATTGTAACATCAAGAGGCAGGTGCAGCAGGAAGCAGAGTTTGTAAGGGAAAGATGGAGAACAATTAACGTGTTTTTTTTAAGAAAATATCTTCACTGACAGATGTGCAGCATGTAAAATGCTCCAGTTCTATTTATTCATTCTTGCACGTTATCAGGTCTTGTTTACCTATTGATCTTTTTATTTTCTTTGACATTTCCCAGTATGAAGGAAATCATTATTATTCCATCAACTACCCACATTACAAGTATTGTATACAAGAAATAACTATTTCTACTGATGTCCATTTATCTTACAGAAGACAAACTTACAGATTGGAAAACAAAGAGAACCAAAAGATGAGAGCATCTTGTTACCAGTACGTTTAGATGGATTTTCACAGCCATCTACACAGTGACTGGGGGAAACACCATGGGGACTTAGTGCCCAGGAAACAGCTCAGCCTTTGGAATAGACTGTGGACGTATGCTGCTGTCATAGAATCATAGAATGGCTTGGGTTAGATGGGACCCTGAGGATCATCAAGTTCCAAACCCTCTGCCATAGGCAGGGCCACCAACCTCCAGATCTAGACCAGGTTGCCCAGGGCCCCATCCAACCTGGCCTTGAACACTTTGAGGGATGGAGCATCCACAGCCTCTCTGGGCAGCCTGTTCCAGCACCGCACCACTCTCTCTGTAAAGAACGTCCCCGATGTCCAATCTAAATCTCCCCTCCTTTAGCTTAAAACCATTCCCCCTTGTCCTGTCACTGTCAACCCACATAAAAAGTTGATTTCCCTCATATTTATAAAGTCCTTTTAAATACTGGAAGGCTGCAATGAGGTCTCCTTGCAGCCTTCTCATTTCCAGGCTGAACAAACCCAGTTCTTTCAGCCTGTCTTCACAGGAGGGATGCTCCTGCCCTCTGATCATCTTCATGGCCCTGCTCTGGGCCCTCTCCAACAGCTCCACATCTTTACTGTATTGGGGGCCCCAGACCTGGACGCAGTACTCCAGATGGGGCTCCACGAGGGCACAGTAGAAAGGGACCATCACCTCCCTATCCCTGCTGGCCACTTCTCTTCTAATGGAGCCCAGGATACCATTGACCTTCCAAGCTGCAAGAGCACACTGCTGGCTCATGTTCAGTTTTTCATCCACCAGGACCCCCAGGTCCTTCTCCACAGGGCTACTCTCAAGAAGTTCTTTTCCCAGTCTGTATACGTATCTGGGATTACTCTGACCCAAGTGCAAAACCTTGCACTTTCCTTTGTTGAACTACATTAGGTTCAACAAAGCCACTCGAAAGGCCCACCTCTTGAGTTTGTTGAGATGCCTCTGGATGGCATCCCTTCCTTCTAACATGTCAACCGCACCACTCAGCTTGGTGTCATCAGCAAAGTTGCTGAGGGTGCACTTGAGCCCATCATCGATGTCATTGATGAAGATGTTGAAGAGCACAGGTCCCAAGACAGACCACTGGGGGACACTGCTCATCGCTGGCCTCCACCTGGACATGGTGCCATTCACCACAACCCTCTGTCTGCCTTCCAACCAATTCCTTATCCACCAAATAGTCCACCCCTCAAATCCACATCTCTCCAATTTAGAGATAAGGGTGTGGTGGGGGTCTATGACAAAGGCCTAGCACAACTCCAGGTAGATGATATCAGTTGCCTTACCTTTGTCCACTGATGTCACTCCATCATAGAAAGCCACGAGATTGGTCAGGCACGACCTTCCCTTGGTGAAGCCATTCTGGTTGTCTTGGATCACCTGCTCATCCCTCATGTGCCTTAACATGTCTTCTAGGAGGATCTGTTCCATGATCTTCCCAGGCACAGATGAGAGACTCACCGACCTGTAGTTCCCTGGGTCCTCCTTCCTCTCTTTCTTGTAAATGGGAGTGATGTTTCCTTTTTTCCAGTCCCTGGGAACTTCACCCGACAGCCACAACTTTTCAAGTATGATGGAGAGTGGCTCATCAATCACATCAGCCAGCTTCTTTAGGACCCTTGGATTCATGTCATCTGGCCCCATAGACTTGTATACATTCAGTCTCATGAGGTGGTCTCAGACTTGCTCTGAGCCTAGAGGCCCAGGGATGCAAGTTTCAGGGATGTGAGAAATATGAGAATCCTGGCTACCAGTGAAGACCGAGGCAAAAAACTCATTTAGTACCTCAGCCTTCTCCGTATCTGTCATAGGCAGTTCTCCTTTCTCATTTACCAAAGGAGGTACACTCTCTTTGGCCTGCCTCTTCTGATCAATGTAGCTATCATCAGTACTATGATGATATCTATCAGAAAACCCATTATCTTGTTTGGTCATCTTCATAATCTCCTATGTTAGCTTGATTAAATCTAGCTGAGATGCTACGATCCCATAACTCTGCTGCAGTATAGATGCATTTTACCAAGATGTTTCATTGTGATATTTCAGATTTGTTTTCTCTATTTTAAATCTGTTCCTATAGCCACTATAGCTATAATTCCTTCTGTCTTCTCCCGTTGCTCCTCATTTACATTTCTCATTTCAATTTTAGATTTCACGCATTGTTAGGCTCTGCTTCAATGAAACATTTGCCCCTTGTGATAAAAATCAATATAAAATTCATGCTGTTTAGATGGCACACATCAGGAATTCCCCTTAGCATCTTGACTCCATTCCAGATAAGTAGATCCTGGTCAGATTTTCAGAAATGATGAACTGACTTACGGATTTAAGACACAATTTCAAACATGTTGTGTGCATTGTTGAGCCTAAGTCAAACTGAAGGTGAGATAAGCTCCTGTATATAGACAAATGCATGAAAACGTGTGATTCCTAAGGAAAATTCACGGATCAGATATATCCTCAGTGACAGTAATGAAAGACTGCAGGCATTAGCAGGCATTAGCTGTAAGCTAGTAAATTCATCTACCTGTAACAGTAGGCTGCTTACTCAATTTGTCTTGCTGTTTGGCTTCTGAAACTGTACCTTTTGAAATTTTCTGCTTTTGAGAACTTCACTTGAAGTCAAATTTTGAATTGAAACTTATACCTGGAAAATCTCCTCCTGTAGCAGTTCTTCAAGAAAAGGGTGAGCTGAACAGGCATATGGCAGCTCTCCAAGCTATGTTGGTGGTGGTGCTGGGTTTTATATGATTCATCTGAACACCAACACCTTCTTGCCTTGTGACTGCAAGTAATGCACTCATCTTGGGACAAGCTGTGATGAGGTAGTGACAGGCTGAATCAAAAAAGAAAAAGGTCTTCTCTAGAACATTAAGATTTTGGTTTAAGTATTGTAACTGGCTCAGTACAAAGGGATCTGCCCATGGATCTCTGACTATTATTTATCCTTCTATTTCATGGGATGTGCAGAATTTCCTTTACCACCACAGCCGCAGAGGGATTACAAAATCTTCATTCACAAGAGAAGTTCAGTACCAGATGAAAAACAACCTACTGAGCTAAACACTGGCTTGGGACCCATCAGGACCAGACTTGAGAGATACACCCGAATCTGCCATTAAGTGCTGTCTGATGTTAAATCAGTTTGTTTCTCGGTGCCTTGAATTCCCCATCTGTACAACACAGATAACACTCTCAGTCATGCCAAAAACACAGGCTGAAGAAGATAACTGTTGTGTGGTGGCTTTTTTTTTTTTTTAAGGAAAAAAGGAACCTAAATTTATCTGAGTAAAATCCCTCAATAATTTTAAATACTGTTAGCTACTTCATTGTATCATTTAAGCAGAAGCCTCAGTTCTGAAACTGTGATGAATCCTAGAAATGTTGTTGGTGTTTCATGGTATTGTACTGCTTACCACACATATTGACTTATTTCTCATCAGGCAGTTAGAAGTTCCTTCAGATATACAGTAGAGTGAACCTGTAAAATTCCAATTAAATGAGTACGTGCTATATGGTATTTAAACAAGACAACATAGCTTCCTGATTAATCATCCTTTAGTGGCAGCTCATCATTACACAGTCTAGTTCTGAAGATATCTCATCTCGTCACAGTATCAAGCAGTTATTATGCACTCCTTGTTCAGTGTTTTATTATTCTGTTCCAGCATTTTGTGACACGGACTTACTGCTAGATCAGTTTACATACACACATTTATTCTTAATTGCCATTAAGGTACATACACACATTTATTCTTAATTGCCATTAAGGTACTACAAGAGCAGTTTGGCCAAACTTAGTACTTCCTGGGCAACACGAACTCAGTTTTGTTGTGCATGGTTTTATACTGTTAAATCCAAATTATTCAAGCATCTGTGTTAAATGACTAATTTGAGGAAATTAGCATTCTATTACACTTAACTTCTATCGCATACAATTACTCTCTTGATTTTGTATCCTTGTGTTTGTACTTTACAGCCCCACTGTTACAGAATCCGAGTAACAGAACTGCCCACTGTCACACACTCTTTGTTGAGCTATCTGGCAAAATGCAGTATCACTGAACATCCCCCCTCAGTTTGCACGTTGTTCAATATGTATTTTTTTCTTTCATGACAGTACATACAAATTACTTCAGCAACGGACTTTAATTACTACGTGAACATCAATTAATGAATCTCTGAAGCAATTTAGAGACAGGGATGAGTTATGGATTAACGAAGACATTGGGAATTCAGATTTGCTAAATTTCAGTAGCAATAAGGAGCAAAATGAAGAGCAGCATTCTGCCTGTGTCAAGTCTCCTGGTTGTCTTTGCTGCTCAGCCAAATTCATTTGCTCTGTTTCTGTTATGAAGGTGTTCTCTTTCCCAGTTCCTTTCATTCCACAGCTTACTCTTATTGTCCATGCAGTACTAAAATCTTTCCTGTAAAGTAAGCGCCTTTGGTAGAAAAGCCTCTAAGAGGCTGCAGTCTCCAGCAATACATAGGTACCTTCCTGCTGGCCTTCCAGAAACATCAACATCATCCCAGTGATAATATCCTTTCTGATGAATTCATGACAAGATATTAACAAACATGCAATTCTCATATGAAGAGCCCTTTACACCACCCCAGCAGTGTAAAATAGTGTGAAAGCGACTGCAAAGAGCATCTACATCACCAAAGCCCAGTTACTCAGATGAGTGAGGATAACTAGATATGGAATCAAAATGTACTTTTAATGAACAGGAATGAAAACCTGCAAGGGCAAAAATTTCAGCCCGAATGGTGAACATGGCAAACTTTCTAAGGCAGTTCTTAATTCTGTGTAGGTCTGGATTTCATGTCTTAAGATAACTTATGCTTCATGCCTGTTTAACAGCCTTTTGGCTTTTATATTTTTCTATCCTTATTATCTGGAGTTTCTCTAAGTGTCAACACCATTTCTGAGCCCATACTCAGCGATTTTTATGTGAATACACCTCCCTGCTCCCTCTGAAGTTTGGACGAATAGTAGGGCAGAAGGGCACTGAGAGCTGCTCCATTTCCAGTATAGTAATCAATGCTCACAGAAGGTTTCTGAACAGTAGGTACATTTACTTGCAACCACACTTATAACAATGTCAGTTAAAACAATGAACACATTTCAGTCAATTTTCAGTCTACTTTCCGTAAATCTGAAAGAGAAGAATTCTATGAAAAACCATAGTCATGTGCATACAGCAAAAAGATACATTCTTAATTACAATAATAAATAAACAATAATAGTGAAAAAAAAAAAAAAGTTGAATTGCTCATTTACAATCATTTAGGCCCTGGACCCAAGGAAGTTCTTACACAGAAGCACTTTTCTAGTGCAGTACAGTGTAGTCTGCATACATACATTTAAATCCTTTAGACAGGCAATTAGCTTTTAAACATCTGGATGAGAATAATTACTTAAAATTATCACAGTACAATTCAGGAGATCTACTCAGGCTAGTAATTAAATTATATCTGTTTTCAGACTTAAAAAAACTTTCTTAAAATAAAACAATGAAGTCAAAGTCATTCAAAATTAATTCATTTGCCAATCAACTCATCAGCATCTCTTCGTCTTCTCAGTGTTGAGGAATAGTACAAATCTGGTCATGAAGAATGGACTCTGAGCACTTTAGGGCCATATATGTCCTACTGAAGTGAAAACTTCAGAATGAATCCAGCTAAGATAGCGATGTCCTGAAACCCATTCATAGGTTCATATTCTGCTTTTTTTCCATATCCAGATTGCTGTGAAATGTTTCACAGCATGAATATTACCTGAAGCAAAGGGAACAGAGAAGAAACCAATATGTTGCTCTTTGCTTCGTTTTGACCTTGCTAAGGACTTACAAACCCACCACAAATCCAGGTCCCTGGATGTTCTGAAACCACTAATCTGCAGTGAGCCTAGAGATAATTAATCATTCCTGCTTCCCTACTAGAATCACGGGAAAAACAGAGAAGAGCTATTTCTATGGGAATTTATTTTCCTGTTTCCTCTGAAAGATTTCCAGGAAGATACATTCAAAATGCCAAAAGGCTGGGCTAGGGTTGGATTAGAGAATAAAGAGAACCTTGGGTTCTCATTACCACAGACCCCAGTGGAGTAGGGGAAACCATTTGGGAGTTAATTTAAATGAAACTCTATCATCTTCTATCCATTTCTAGAAATTCAGTAATTTCTTGGCTTAGTGACTGGTTGGAATTCAAATTTTTAAAAATTGTAATCAATATATTTATTGTAAGTAGTCATAATAGTCATATTAATAATCAAAATTGTCATAATGATCATAGCAGTCATTATAGTCATAAAAATATTTGTTGATATAATCCCAGGTGATCTTCTCCATTATTTTACTTAAAATGGTGAGTTAAATTGTTGGTCTTTGCATGAGTTATCTGTTTGCTCTGTTTCTGCACTTTTGTACTGGTGTTCTGTAGCAAGGGTTGGGCAGCGGGAGGCTGCAGGGGTGCAGGAGGACTCTGTGAGCAGTGTCCAGCAGCTGCACCCCCTCAAGGCTAGTAGGGCCTGCTAGAAAATACCTGAAGCCACGTCTACTAATTGATTTCCTGGCAAACTTTTTTCATCATGATGAAATAAATTCATTAGCATCCTAGTTGTTCTAGACTGATAACTAGGTGGACAAAAAAAAAAATAATTGAAATTATTCTAATAGAATATAAATGATTTTGTAATGAAATATTTCTATATGTTATGTATCCACCACAAGCTTCTGTGCTGCTTTTTTGTAGCGTGAGGACAGGGAGGCTGAAGCACCCTTGACAGTACCTCTCTAAATCTTACTCCAGAGTGCAACTAGACAGCTTACGTGGAACGGGTACCTTAGCTTGGATGCAGCGATCCCAACCCACCAGCAATTGTTTCCTGGCTCGACAGCAGTTAGAGAATAATTGAATGGTTTGGGTTGGAAAAGACTTAAAGACCATCTGGTTCCAACCCCCCTGCCATGGACCAGGACACCTTCCACCAGACCAGGTTTCCCAAAGCCCCGTCCATGTTATGGGTTGGGAAAGGTGCCACCATCAGCACTCAGGACCCACACAGATGTTGCTGTGGATCTGTACATCCTCAGTTGCAGGGGAATTACTTCTTAAAAGAGGAATCTCACTTCCAAACATATCTATTTGTCCTTTAGGGGGATATACCTTAAGGATTCCTTATCATCTGCTCTGCTTCTGACAGAAAGGACTACACTGGTCAGAGCTGCACATGGTTTTTACAGAAGTGGGAAGACATAGCTTCTTTACTTGGCCAATGCAGAAATTCAGCTCCATTTTTTTTAGCATGCAGACCTGGGGATGATGCTGCAATACAAGATCAGCTCAAGCACTGAGTGGCATTATTCAAAGAAGAATGCATTTCTTTCCATTGATTTTATGCAACAATTTACTTTTCTGATGACAATATATTATAGAAGTCTGATTTGGTACATTCTTCTTTCCCTCAGCTCATTTTTCCAACTTGATGAAGCATTCAGTGCTTTTGAATAATTTTTAGCAGAAACTATTTCAGTTTTTGCAGATCTGCTACTGGCCTGAAATGTTTATTGTTCTGTGACAAGGATGAACACTTTTTGCACTGCTGAAATATTTTATTGGAAAAAAAAAATAATAATAAAAGCAAAAAAAAATCCAGAAATGTGATCTTCATGATTTGTTACTCTCATTTATATTATCTTACACAAGTAAAACTTCTTGAAAGATTAAGTGAGATTTATGGATCATTATAAAGCATCTGAGATACAAAATTAACCCAAACTTGACTTTGGTTTTGACTTGTGTACCACTCAGCATTTCAGAAAAAAATAAAGTTTTCTGGTAAAGTTATAGTAATTTTTTATGTTCAATGCTGGAGATATTTCTAAAAAAGAATAATAGATCTTGAAAAAGATTAGGTTTTGTGGTGTTTTTTGTAAAGGTTGTCAGTACATGAAAATAAAACATGAAATCATTATCTGGCTTTATTTGATCTTTATTCTATATCCACTTTTAAGAAAGGATTAGAAGGAAATATTTCTAAGCATGGTAAACATTCATGAAGTCCAGATTATCTCCAGTCTATAACCAAGAATGGAGAAAGCAAAGAGCTGTGATTTATCCATGATTAAGCAGGAATGTCTCTGGCAGACATCTCCTTCCTTCTATTGGTTGTAGTGGTGCCTTGGAAGAGGAGCTGACTACACTTCGTATCAGTTAATCATGTGGCATTTTAGAAAATTCAAATACAATATTTCCTTTTTATATAAACATTTCCAAATGTAGATGTTTCACAAGCTGACAGAACCGCCATTAAATTTGAACTTGTTTCTACTACATCATGCTTTTTCATGTGACAATTTGAAATTCATCCCATGGGTAGAAATGAGCCAGCCATAATACACACAAAGGGAATGGAGCACTTCAAAAAGGTTTTTTCCTGTAAAGGAAAAGAAAAGCAACTTCCAGAGTTTTAGAAAAACTTCTTGAAAGAGTGGTTGGGCGCTGGAACGGGCTGCCCAGGAGGTGGTGGAGTCACTGTCCCTGGAGCTGTTCAAGAAACATTTAGATGTTGTAGTAGGGGACATGGTTTAGTGGGATTATTGGTGGTAGGTGGACAGTTGGACTGGGTGATTTCGAAGATCTTTTCCAACTTTGGTGATTCTATGATTCTATGATTCGATACCAATTGAAGTGTTAGTCATGGAAGTACTACAGTGAAAGATTCTTTACCTTGGTGAAAGATGATTTTGCTTGGATTGGATTTAATAAACACAATATGAAACCATATTTAGAAAGTATTAGGGACAAAAGTCTTTATCTTCCATGATGGTTCGTGTGCTGTAAAATATACAAGTAACTTAAAATGTACAGCTGTATGAATAATACCTCTAAATCAGTGCATGAATGAAGACAAAATAGAGCAGCTGAAAAAAAAAAGTTGATCTGAAATGGGAATATTTTAGCATTTTAAAAGCTCTGAAAATTTTAATTTTATATTAATCTCAAATGCTTTTTTCTTCCAAAGATTCTTAACTCATGTTCAGTTTATGTAGAACAGTCACTCTGTTCCACAGACATGCGGCTATATCTCACCTCACAAAGGGCATGGGCTGGGAGCTGAGAGAACCAAAAGTACCCACCTTGTGCCTTTGGCATTTCTGACAGAATTATTTCATTAAAACATTTTGGAAAAGAGCTAGTGAAACACAAAGAAATTAATCTCTTCATGCCTGAACAGGGCAATATCTGCCAGTGGACCTCGCAGATCTGGTAGATCATAGTACAGTTATGATTTTGTGTTCTTATCCATCCATTGGAAAAGAATTTTCCTCAAGAACAGGGAAAATCAACTTGTTAAGTTGGCCAAGTCTGAAATAACATTTGAAAAGTGAAAATTAACCTCCCTTTGGAAAAGCCAGCTCTGTACAACAACACTGTCCCCAGTACCAGAGGATACTTAGAAACTCTGCTCGTTGGCCATAGAAGATCTTCAGAAGAATTAGCAGCCATGTTATTATTATTGTTTAGTGGAACTGAGCAATTATTACAAATCAGTGCCTATCTTGAAGTAAGAATGGGTTCTGCTGAGGAGGGAGAGTGATGAGAGAGCCATAGACATCTGAGTACAAAAGAGGTTAACTCACCACAAAGGACAAGACACACCAGTGTTATAGGTCCATAAGAGTCAATAATCCAATGTTTATCTACAATATGAAGTCTAGGTTTGTATCACTAGTCTAAATCGCGCAATAGAGCCTTATTTCCCTTTCAAACAATTACTAAAGATTTTTAGCTATTTTTATTGTTCTTTGGAATTTTCTTTAAAAAGGAAAAAATACGAATCATAGAATGGCTTAGGTGGCAGGGTTGCCACCCTCTAGATCAAGCTGCCCAAGGCCCCATCCAAAGCAGCCTTGAATGTCTCCAGGGATGGGAATGATCTAGTTAATTCTTAGATTCACTTGAATAAAGTACCTGCTTTTCTTTCTCTTCCCTCTTAATCCTAATTTTTTTTTATTTTTGTGGAGGGATAAAGCCATGCCCATGTCATGGTGCCCACCCCCATTCTTTTCCTGCTGTGTTTCTGAGCAGTGCTTGCCCTCTTGCAGGCCAGTCCTTACTTGGCATTTGGCTCTCTGTTAGGGGACATGTCTGCTATTTTACAATGTCCAGGTGTGTGTGCCTTCTTTTGAATTCTATGCTTTGATTTATGTGCAATTATAACCATGAGGGGACTCATAGCTCAGTGTGTTAGCAGAGCCACTTGAAAAATCACAGTAGTAGCATATGCAGATTAGCAGATCATTACTAACCTTACAGCAGCACATAGAACAAACAAACAAAAATGTTGTCAGATCTTTCAAAGTCTCTTGATAGATTCAAAACATTGGTTTTCGTACAGGGATCTATATTTAACTGTAGCTCCTTCGCTTTATTCCTCTTCTCAACAATATTTAAGCTGCCTAAAATGCAACATAGCAAATTTTGTTTTCTATGAGAATGGAAATATTTATCTGTATAACAGACCAGAAATTAAGATGCTTAAATAAGTAAGAAATGAGCCGTAGTATCATAGAATCATAGAATGGCTTGAGTTGGAAGAGACCTCAAGGATCATCAAGCTCCAACCCCCCTGTCGCAGGCAGGGCCACTAACCTCCATAACTAATACCCACATGTTCCTTTCACTTTCCCACATGTTCCTGTTCAACATGTGTTGGCACAATCACAGAGACCAACTACTTCTCAGCGTTAAGTTCTTTCAACTTTTTCTTAATACTCTGTGTTCAAGCAAGGACAAAAACAGACGTGAATTCAGACACCAGACACACATTTTAGTTGAAAAAGGAATCATTTCCTGGGGCAATTAAAAAGGCAACATCCATTTGCCTGGCCCATTCCTTGCTCTGTGACCGCAGGCAGGTGTGAGTGGTGTTCTGCCTCCGGTCAGCAGAGCAAGAAGAGCTGGGTAATTGTGGCAATAAGTTCCCTTCCTTGCCACAAGCCCGTTCTACTCTAGCCTCCTTACATTTGGGCAAATTTACCCACCTATCTAGTTCAAAAGGCTGATCTTACTGCCTCGTACCTTTACCTGCATTTTTACCTTCGGTAATGTTTCATTGTTGATTCTCACAAAAAACTGTGGATATCTATATAAAGTACTATAAACACGATATCATGTCAGCGCCTTACCTTAGGCATCTTGTACCTTGCAGAACTTGGTCTTTGTGTTTATCAGAGTAGGGGGTCTCTGATCCTGCAGCGTCCCTTTTTCTTTTGCTTATCTTGCTATAGACTTCTTGCTCAGTATTGACCCCTGGCTACTTACCACCTCAGTCAATGACACTTGGTCTCATTTGGCTAGCAATGATACCTCATCTGATATAATATGTTCAGAACTCAGTATACCCTCTGTGACACACTGTGTGGGTTATCAGTGATGGAACATGGACTATGGACTTACCTGTAATATGTTATACATCACGTTTTTATGTTTGCAAACAATTACCTACAAAGATTTGTGTGTCCATAATACAACTTTCCAAGACCTTATTTTCTACTGAAAATATTCAAGTTAGCTACTAGAGGTGTTCACTTTTCACCAGCTTCAAAATCATATCTTTTACTGCCATGTATTATGGAAATTTAGTTTGATCTTCTGGATAAATCATGGCACAGTCTTTCACTCAGCAATTCTCATACCAGCATTAGCAGTTCATGCTTGAATTAAGTATGTCTTCAAATAGGTTTAAAGATGATTTAAAGATTCCAGTTGACAAAGAATGGTTCACATTTTTGGCAATTTGTTGTGGAAGAGTTACATTCCATCCTTTCCATTGCCTGATTTATAGTGCTAGACACAATTTCCTCAGTACCTTTTGAGTTTGAAAGCATTTTCTAATTTAAATATCTTTGACAAGATAAATTTCTATTGCCAGCCATTTTTTCCTCTTCTGTTTCACAAAATAATTAACTTTAAAAACTGAATGTGTTTATTAAAGCTGAGATTTCTTGAGAGATATTTCTGTGTTGTTTGCTACAAACCAATATGTGTTGCTTTTGCAATTTGCATATAAGTAACTCGAGTTCACATTTGTAGGCATTCCAGAGGTTCTGTTTTGTCATCACAACATCCTACAACACAAAAATTTCATATCTATATGACTCTGTTGTAGAGTATTCAATAGCTTTGTGCAAATGCTACCTGCATTTTGAATGTCAGTGTGGTTCTTCTCAGCCAGAACTTGCCTGCATTATTCCAAATATGAGTTAAATAAAACTTAAAGCGGCAATTCCATTGGAATGAAGTTACATTGATCAAAACCAAATCAAACTGAAACAAAACAGAAATAAGGAAACGACTAAGTGAAGACTAACCCTTCTTACTAACTACCCTTGATCTCCATGAGAGCAGCTATCCTATTATATTCGGCAAGCAAGGGTGCATCTTTTAATAGACCACTGTGAATGAGTATCACATGTACCAGCTGAACTACACAAGATCACAGAATGGCTGTGGTTGAAAGAGATCTCTGGAGATCATCTAGTTCAACCCCCTGCCCAAGCAGGGACATTTACTTCACAGAGAAAAATCATCTAGACATCAGCTGAGCTAACCTGAACCATTTCTGTTTCCAAAAGGAGTCACTGAGCTTCACATAAGCTAGTGTACCCTGCCAGGATGGACAAACAGCTTTCAGTTTCCCACAGACACAATCAGCATTAGCTCAAGTTCCCATATAGTATGACTATAAACTAACTTTCAAAAAAAAATTCTAAATCCTTGGTAAAGAGCTATGCATTTTCACATTCAGTTTAGTCTGGAGAATAGGGGGCTCAGGGGAGGCCTTATTGCTCTCTACAACTCTCTGAAAGGAGGTTGTGGCGAGGTGGGTGTCAGCCTCTTCTCCCATGTAGCAGTGATAGGACAAGAGGTAATGGCCTTAAGTTGCACCAGGGGAGGTTCAAGTTGGATAATAGGAAAAAATTCTTCTTAGAAAGAGTGATGAGGTATTGAAACAGGCTGTCCAGGGAGGTGCTGAAGTCACCATCCCTGCAGGTCTTCAAGAAAAGGGTGGATATCACACCTAGCAAAATGGTCTAGAGTGGTCACAGGCATGGGTTGATGGTTGGACTAGATGGTTTTATTGGTCTTTCCAAACTTAGTGATTCTATGATTCTATGAACTGCAGAATTTAGAAGTGATTTGTGCACTCCTTTGTCTACAGCCATTGCAAAAGAAGGTAACTGAAGCATTTAAGATTCAGAGAATGATAATGAGAGCAGAAGTTCAGCACCCTGCCTCATAAAGGAAATCAGTAGCTACAGAACATTGCAGAAACATGCTCTCTGTCTTAAAAGACAGCAAAACTGCTGCTTCAAGGCCACATCTCAAGGCCAAGAAAAACACATTTAGCATGTGGTTGTATCTTGGGATACTCTCTTCATGAAGGGGTTAATTTGCACTGGCAAAATGGAGAGTTGAAACATTTAGCTTGAGGCCTTCTGTGCAAGTTTTCACTATTTGAGGAATAATCTGACATAAAATCCTAAAGATTTTATTATCACAGGATATTTACACTCATCCATTTCTAACCTTTCCCTTGGAAAACAGTGAGAATAATCTTATGGGACAAAATTCTCTGCCATTACAGCAAGAGCACTGCATCGAAAGGTTGCTAGGGCATCAGCAAGTCATAATTTGGCCTTTTTGTCATTTCTGCTAAGCCTAATGAAAACAGCAATGTTCACTCTCCTTTCTTGAGGCATTTAACTTTGTGCCTAAGCGGGAGCCTGTGTGCTGTGAGAGCAGTGGAGGGAGGCTCCTAATGCAGCTGCTCTTAACTGCTCTAATGGCCGCATTTTCTACAAAGAGACTCCAGGGTCCCAGCACAGGCATCCAAGTTAAAGGTCTAAAATTATCTCCTACCCAGTTTTTCTGCACTCCATAATGTCAGGTTGCACGCCATATTGTTAACTGAGTGACACCCCACAAAGGTGCTCAGAACTACAGTTCTCAGTTGCACGTAGAAAACTGTGCTGCCTTGGTAAAATATCGTGGCCTATAATTGTGCATGGAGGACTGCAATTAGCGATAAACCAAAGCTGGGAAACAGTGTGGGTGAATTACAGTTTATGGAATTATAGTGCCTGTTCTTTCTGCCATTTAATTAAGTAGGAAGAGAGCCATGAAGTAGCTGCAGCTAAATTCCTTGTGCCCCACTGCGTGGGGTGGAAAAGAGAACCAAACCCACCTTGAATTGGGAATTGTTGCTGCCCAGCAAGAACAGACCTGGAGAGGCGGTGAGCGTCATAACCTGAGAGAAACTTAAAATTAAGATGCTTGCAAGGACAAAAGAGGCCTGAATTTACTTGAGTACAAGAGGGAATTAAAGATGAGGATGCTACACTCTGAATAAGTGCTAAGACGTTGCACAGGAACAGTGGCATAATCCAGGAGACTCAGTGTTAGAAGAAGCAGTTTTCTCTGCTTTAGAGAGAAAGAAGAGGTGCCATGAATGTAAGCAAGTTCAGAGATGAGAATCTCAGGTGGTAGGAGGTACTCATCTACCACTCTGCATAAGGCATCTCAGCACTGGGGAGAAGTGACATGGGGGATGCATCCTACTTTCAGCACTTCACTGGATGACCTTGGGTGGGTTCCCAGTCAGTGCTCTGTGCTCGGGCTGCTCTCTTTGAGACACTACTGCTTTCCAGACGTTTTATGTGAGCACACAGGCAGGTGTGGGGGATTTCAGTACAGCAGTGAAGCACCTGGATGTTAGATTGCACCAGCTTCAGGTCTCTGTCAGTAAAAAATAAAAGTCCTCACATTTTCCCATCTCATGGGGTAGAGCATCATGGTGAGAACCAGAGCATTAATCACTGTGAAGTGCTCGGGGACTGTGAGGATTTAGGCCTGCAGAAGAGAACAAAGGCATGATCAGTTTCAAATCATTTTACTATGTGAAGATAAATGAGCAGAGAATACTTTGGCAGTTTTCTTCTCCTAGATGCTAAATATTTTTAATTACACATGTTAAGCAATAACTTCTGTTAGATTATTTTACACTTCACTAGTTCTTAGTTTCTATTAGTCTTCTAAACATGGTTTATTGTCACAGCACCTTTACAGAGTGAATGCAAAATTTTCCCTGTTTGGGAAAAAATATTTTTTTTGTATATAATTGTACAACTGACAATTACGCCCCAGGCATAAGGCACAAAGAGCCATTAACTTTCTCACTGGAGTTAAAGTGTCGGTCATTTCAGTGCCTAATTGGAAGTACTCTGGAGGTCTACGATGAATATGAATTCCTATGATTGAAACCTTCGCCTCTTTTCAAGCTGTGAAATGCTTATATGAAGGAATGCTATTATTATGAATAAATACGCTTGAACTGTAAGTTCTCGGGGTGTAATCTCAGAGTTTGGTGTGCGTATGTGTGATAGTGATACAAAAACACACATGAGTTTATTGCTTGACTAAACAGATAAATGAAAGTAGTGATTTCCGTTTCATGGTGTATTTGTCTCTTAGCAACCTTAATTGTTTTTATCATAGTGCTTTTATGTTTGAGTTATGGATCAATTTACATTACTTGAAAATGGATAATAATATAATCTCTCAGGTTATAAACTGTTCTTTTGGACTAAAAGATAACTGCAGGAGAGGCTGCCATTTTCTGTGTCTTGAAAACATCAGATCTCATCTAAATGTTTTTAAATATTGTCAGATTAAATATCATGGCATCACAGCACTGGAAAGGCAGACAGGGACCCCTGGGTACATCTGGCCCAACTGCTGCTCCAGCAGGGACACCCAGAGCAGGGTGTCCAGGACCACATCCAGGTGCCTTTGGAAGATCTCCAAGGAGGAGACCCCACAGCCTCTGGGCAGCCTGTGCCAGTGCTCTGTCACTTGCACAGCACAGCAGTGTTCCTGGTGTTCAGAGGGAACCTCCTCACTTCCAGTTTGCTCCTATTGCCTCTTGGCCTGGCACTGGGCATCACTGACAAGAGCCTGGCTATGTCCTCATTGCATCCTCCTTTCAGGTACTTACAGACATTGAGGAGATTCCCCTGAGCCTTCTCTTCTCTAGACTGAGCACTTCGAGCTGCCTCAGGTTCTCCTCATAGGAGAGGTGCCCCAGTCCCTTCAGCATCTTGGTGGCCCCTCAGTGGACTCTTTCTAGTATGTCATAGAATCATGGAATAGTTTGGGTTGGAAGGGACCTTTAAGATCACGTAGTTCCAATCCCCCTGCTATAGGCGGGCACACCTCTCTCTAGACCAGGTTGCTCACAGCCCCATCCATCCTGGCCTTGAATGCTTCCAATTTTGCAACCAGGATGCCACGTGGGACTGTGTCAAATGATTTGCACAAGTCCAGGTATAGGTACATCGCTCTTGTACTGGTGGGCCAGATTTGGTCCCAGCACTCCAAATGCAGCCTCACCAATACTGAGTAGAGAGGAAGAGTCTCCTCTCTTGACCTCATGGCAATGCTTTGCCTGATGCAGCCAAGAATACCATCAGCCTTCTTGTGGATGCAACCAAGAATACCATCAGACTTCTTTGCACTTTGTTGACTCATATTTAAGTGGGTGCCCATCAGGACCTCCAGGTCCCTTTCTGCAGAGCTGCTTTCCAGTTGGGTGCTCTCAGCATGTGCTGGTGTCTGGGATTGTTCCTCCCCAGATGCAGCACTGTGCACAGAGTACAAATAATTCTTTTTTTGGAGTATTAACAGGGCTAGCTCACCTGAGAGACATCTTTCTTGAAGAATTTACATACTTTGAGCCTGCATAAATGAAAATACAGTCTTAACTTATTGTCTTAACTTTACTGTCTCCCTCTACTCAGCTCTTGTGAGGCCCCATCTGGAGTACTGCATCTGGGCCTGGAGCCCCCAGCACAAGAAAGACGTAGAGCTCTTGGAACAGGTCCAGAGGAGGGCCACCAAGATGATCAGAGGGCTGGAGCACATCTCCTATGAAGAAAGGTTGAGGGAACTGGGCTTGTTTAGCTTGGAAAAGAGAAGGCTCCAGGGAGTCCTCATTGTGGCCTTTCAGTACTTGAAGGAAGCTTATAAACAGGAGGGGGAATAATTGTTTACGAGGGTGGATAGCAATAGGACAAGGGGGAATGGTTTCAAACTGAGACAGGGAAGATTTAGGTTAGATATTAGGAGGAAGTTTTTCACTCAGAGGGTGGTGACGCACTGGAAGAGGTTGCCCAGGGAGAGGTTGTGGATGCCCCAACCCTGGAGGCATTCAAGGCCAGGCTGGATGTGGCTCTGGGCAGCCTGGTCTAGTGGTTAGTGACACAGCAGGGAGGTTGAAACGAGATGATCTTTGAGGTTCTTTTCAACCCAGGCCATTCTATGATTCTATGATTCTATGAATTTTCACATATTCTTTGTGCTTTACCTTGGAATCCAGATTATATACTTTGTTGGACACAGCCACTGTCTGTTCTTTGCTGTGGCTTTCCATACAGGTTCTTTTCTTCAGAGACTTTTAATTACATTATGAAGATTAGCCACAATCTAATTGTACCAATTGTGCTGGAAGCTCAGTCATTAAACTTCTTAGGGGATGCTATAGTAATCAGCTGCATCATAAAAAGTGCAAGAGAAGGAAAAAAAGAAGACAGTGATGGTAGAGATTCAGGCTTAGAGTGGTGTGCTCTTCAAAGTATTTAAGATTAGGTAACATCCTTGAAAACAGAAATATAGAAACCTTAGATACATTTCTCAATATTTCTTCTTATGTTAACATCATGTACTACCTTTTAAGTGTGTAAATATTAAAATCATACAGATGGAATAATATTTCAACTTATGGAAATGGCTATCTTGGGTCAAATATAGTCTTGCTAAATAGGGAACCAGAAATATTGTAATACAAAGAATCTGAGTAGTCTAAAATGGAACATTTCTGACTCTGGTAATTAGGCTCAGAACACTGAGAAAATATTACTTCCTGTTCTTCCATGCCCATAACTATACTTCTTCACATGTTTTGGAATCAAAGACTTATGAAAGAATAAATAAGGACTCTGTTCTCAGAGCAAGTGCTATGGTATCCAAGTTAGAATTTAACAGTAACAATACAAGTTGACAGCAAGGAGTTTTTAAGAATTAAATAAACATTCAGGCAAATATGAAACACTGGCACGTTAAAATATAATGCATTTACTACTTGTTAAGAAAATAAAATTAATTTCATCTTTTCTAAATGTACATTTGTTCCTTGATAATAATATACTTGGACTGACTTTACTAGATTAAGCATTAAGAAATTCAATTCATAAGTGCTTTTTCTTGCATGAGAAAACTTCACACCATTGTAGAACATCACAATCACAGACTGAGGTGGGAAAACACCTCTGGATACAGAGTCATCCACTGATCAGCTCAGCTAAGGGTCAATTACAGCAAGCTTGCCAGTGTTGAGTCCAGCTGAGCTCTGAAGATCTCCAAAGATGGAGATTCCACAGCTCCCTCCTCACTTCCTTCTATGTTAAATGCTCCAGTCTCTTCATCACCTTCATGTCAGTTCTCTGAACACACTCCAATATGTCCATGCCTCTCTGTACTGGGCAGCCCTGCACTGACCACAGCAACAGGGACAAGTCTCACCAGATCTGAGCAGAGGGGAAGGAAGATCACCTCCCTCAATCTGTTGGCAAGGCTCTGCCTGGTGCAGCCCAAGAGGCTGTTGGTCTTCTTTGCAGCAAGGACACATTGCTGGCTCATGGTCAGTTTTTTGCCCACCAGTATACACATGTCCTTCCTGAAAAGTTGCTCTACAGCCAGTTGATCCTAGCCTGTCCTGGAGCCTGAGGAAGAATTTGGTCTTTCCCTTTGCTGAACTTCCTGAGATTCCTGCTGTCCCATTTTTGCAGGCTGTTAAGGTCCCTCTGGCTGCCAGGACACCCATCTATTTTGTCAATTACTCCTTCAGTTTTGTATCATCCGAAAACGTCAAGAGTGCATAACCTTCATGTAACCAAGACAATCATTTTATCAAAGAAGGCTGTTATGTTAAAAAATGATATCCCCTTCATAAATCCACGTTGATTACTCCCAGTTACCTTCTTGTGCTTAATATGTTTGGAAATAATTTCTCAAAAGATGGCTCAAGAGTGGAAGACCCCTTCAAAAAGAATCTGCAAACTTGTCACTCATAAACATGGTTGAATGTATTTTTTACAATAGTACTAAAGTAATGATAAAATTGAAAACTGAAGGAGATCATATAACAGTTCAAAGTGATCTGTCACAGATGTCCTTGCACCTCAGGTGGGGTTTATTTACGCAGTTCTCCTATGCACAAACTGATTATGAGCATCTCACCACTAGTGAAGAGTACTTGATTCAAGAATCATAGCTGTGAGTATGAAAACAAGCAGGCTGTTTTCTTAGTCTAAATGCATGCAAGAAGCCGTCACATCATAGCAAATCAGTTGTTTTGCCAATTGAGAATATAGCTAGCTATAATTTACTAGCTAAATTCTTATAGTCAGAAATCATGTTTTCATGTTTAGCATTATTAAATGCTTTTTCAAAAAGCCTCAAGAGTAGTCACTGGCTAGAATAATTCAGTTAGGCAGTAATACGAGAAGTGGATCTTTTATGCAAGGGATCTCAGGATACATTAATGAACATAAGCTTTACAAGTATCTATGAAAGACTATTTTCAACTGTTTTGAAGATGTTCTTCAAGAAAAAATAATGACAAACCAGGATAAATATAGTGAAAAGTGTCAACTTCTATGAGCTGTAGAAGACAGACTAGAGCAATAAATAAATAAATAAATAGCTTTTCAGTTGTAGAGTTAAACGGGCCTACAGGAAAGAAGATAAAATAAAGAAAACTACATTTCCAAACATTGCCTTCAAGTAAGACCAAAAAGGCTTTGACTACTGATGAAGCATGACTAATTGAGCTGTATGACTAGTCGAGCTATAAAATTATGTTTTCATGGGATTACATATTTTAAAGATAAAGTCTCACCCTTGAGTGAGAATATTTAACTTGGCATCTGGCACTGTACATGTGAAGTTAGGATGATTTCCACCCATGTTTATCATTTTGCCTTCATATGCACTGAATTTCATATGTCTGTATATCTTCTGATAGTTCCTTATTGCAAAGTCCTTCCACTCTTTCATTGGTCCTCACCTTTCTTTCTCTTACTCAATGAGTATAAACAACAAACTTGTTCAGTTTAAACCTGCTTCTACACATCATTTATTAATAGATGCATATCTCCATGCTCACTGAAAACACTTCTGATTCCATTTGTATCCTGCATTCTAACCTTTTAAACCATCATATGCTGTGTGAATGGTGTCTAATATCTCTTTTCTTCCTGTAGAAAACTGTGATCTTGAAGATCCTTTTGTGAGGATTGTTGCTGACTGCCTTTTGGAATGGACAGTGTCAAATAAACCTTCCTTGTCCCTATCTCCAAAGAAGTATGACAGAAAACTAAGTCCGTATATCTCCTTACAAAATTTGATTTCCCTCTTCCAGAGGGTACTGTATTATTTCGTGTCCACTAATTATGCTCTTTATTTGATAGTTCCTTGGGTGTTCCTAATGAAGTCTTATAACGCTGTGGATCATCAGCCACTTTCTAGACTTACGATACCAAAACTGCTTTGCCCTAACAGTTAAAAATCATAGTTAAACATTCCAGGTATTTCATTTTAGCACTCTTCTAGATCTCTTGGACACATAACAACTAGTCTTGGTCATTAGTTACTGTTTGTTTTGTCTATTTTCTCTGCAAGTTCAGCCAACACCTTGATATGAAAAAGACCCAATGACATATATTATCTGCAGAGAATGGCAACATTTGTGAACTCCTCAGCCAGAAATAAGGTTAGTCAGAGAAACTTACTTTTTCTCATTTCATCTTTATTGCTTTATTTCTTTGCATAGTTTTTTTTTGACACACTGGTCATCTATTGGCATGAGATTGAGAGAGATGTTCTTTACATTTCTCATAAATAGTTTCCAAAGCACCTTATGACTAACTACTTAGGCAAGCTTTCCCTCAGATGCACGCAACCTTATATTTTAGAAAGATGCCATCTTGCTTTTAATAATAACTCTTATCCTAGAATATAGCCGCATGAAAAAACCTTTCTAATTTCATGAGCATTTTCCGTCAGGCATCACTGATTTGTCATACTCAGTTATACAACTGACAGTGTAGTTCCTATTATCCTTAATACAAAATTAGTTTGTCAGTTCATCCCTCAACTCTGAAACATCTAAATACTGTGAAAATGAAAGTTAATTTTAAGTAAGGAGGTGAAATTACCTGGCTTGACAGAAAGACAACAGCACAGGTTCTCTTGGAATGAAGACAAGGGCAGATACATTTCAGTTTCAATAGCTACAAGTAGAAGACAAATATTTTTGCTTGCTGATATTAATTCAAGAAAATACATTAACAGACACTCATTAAAGTCAGTAAGTGTCTTAAGCCAGAGGTATATAGCTCCACATTAAAATTTGGTCTAAAAATAATCACTTGGTCATCTGACATGTATTTTACTGGTAAATGAGCCAACACAAAGGCATGAAAATACATATTGTCGACTTAGACAAGGGCAAAGTAAGCACCATCTTTGGCTCTTCAACCCACCAAAGAAACAATTTTAAGAGCTATGAGACCTACTTGTAATGTGAGATGTAAGTCTGCTATGGTAGTGAAGTTGCCCTGAGATGTTGTAACCATGAGGATGTTTGTATCAAAATGAATCAAGCTATCAACAAGAAGAACAGAGCTGAAATCAGATCTGTTTAAATGCTAGATCCAGTCTGGACTAGTAGCAACTGTCGTACCTATATGTAAGAAAAATGGCAAAAGTGTAGGAAAAAGAGCCGTTACTGTAACACAGCTTTGTGCAAATACTTGTGGGGACAGGAAAGAAAGTTCCTAAAACAAAGTGTTGCTATCAAATGGTAAAATTTAGCACATGGCATGTTATAACATATAATATTATTAGAAGAGCATAAGTGAAATAATCTCACAATACTTGTTTAGATAAATGTTTTTAGGGACAGAAGAAACATTATGGTTGTGATTTACACAGAACTTCAGAGGAGTATTTGATAGAACGTAAATAGGAAAAAAAATATTGGAAAAGAAGAGATTTCCTGTTATTACTGAAGAGACAGAAGACCAAAAGACTGCATCTGGAGTTGCTGGTGATGAAGCAAGACCCTAAAGAATGGTCTTGATATGATATTTAATATTTTCCCTTATCATAAAAATTGTGCCCATTAGATTTCCTGAGAAGAATTAGATGATATTGTTAATGGGAAAAAGGCCTGGGATACCAGATATGGGAAAACTATATACTTTCAGGCTGAGAGTATTAGGTATTGGGTGAAATGTTCCTCTATAACATCCATATCATGAATAGAAGGATTAATAAATGTGAATTTTACTGCAACAGAGGAACTCAGATGGAATTTGTCAAGTAAGAGAGAGATCTGACTGCATAATCAAATCTTGCTGTGAAGGAGGGTCACCAGTCTTTATAACCATGACAGAAGAAATGCAATTCTAGAATATATCAGTCAAAGTGTTTCCTGTAGAGAAGCAAAAGTACTCATAACTAAGTTATCAGGAGCTCAATTGCCTTAACTCAAGTAGCAATTTTCTATACACTGAGACATCTTCATGTGGATGATATATTTGATGAAAAACATATTTGATAACAGACCATGCCTGACCTATGAGTGGCAATGGGAAGCTACAAGATATCTCATATTGCAGTTGTCACAGATGTTTAGGCAAATGAAATGTACTCTGGGATCTATATCTTTTTAGATTCTTTGATTGCATTAGTGAAAAAGAAGAAAATGCCATTCAACAGCAGAACAGGTCTTTAACTTGATTGTCCAGAGGATAGTGTCTTTACACCAGAAACTTTTCAGGCTGTTCATTTTGTTCCCATGAAACATGAGCTCTTTACTTTCCTGGAAGTAAAACTTTCCTCTTAACACTAAGAAACAACATTCAGCATGTCCATCAAAATATTTCACTGACTGCATTTAAATAAAACAGTATTTCCACAGGGAATTCCTCCATCCCATTAGGAAGTAAAGGAATTTAAAGCTCATGAATGCTACTTTAGTTTTTATTTGAATAAACGGAGATTTGCCAAGATGAACTGAAATATACTGTATATATCATGCCGTGTGAGCTGGTTATAACTACACTGAAAGCTTTTCCTGATGCATGGGAAAGAGGCTGCCAATCTCCTAAACTTTGCCCAGACTTATTTTTCTAAACACCAGCGATGTTCACCATACATGTTCGTACTGTAACACAAGACTAACTGTTCATTTGCACACTCAAATGACGACTCTCATCAGGATATTTTTCTTAGCATCTGTCAAGCTTTTTCACATATAAAACATGAAACTCAATGAGTTTATATTGTTATGTTTATAGTATTATTTATAGAAGGGAAGGAGATTAACATTATTACAGAATCACATATCTAATATTATTTATATCTTGGAAGATGAAAAAATAAAATCCAGCTTTTAACTTAGATATAAACACATTTTTGGCACTCAAAATCAGTGTTATTTAGATGTCTTCTAGAGGAAATACAGCCCCTATTGGATATTCTAGGCCTTTGATGACACAGCTCTTAAGGTCAGAAATATCTTTCTTTGCCAACTTATCCCATGATTGCTAACCATAAGCTCAGTGATGTAGAAGGAGAAGACAGTACCTATATTTGGTTAACATACTGTATCGCATATTTGACTGCTTGCTTTAGAGGAGCTGTTATAGTTCCTCCTGTTCCTCAAATCTAGAAGAGTATTATCCTACTAAACATCAGCTGACTGCAACTGACCCATTTTTTCCTCCTCACTTTTGCCAGAGCTAGCCCAAATCTGCTTGGGAGTTCATGAGTTCCCTCCAGACTCCTGTCACTCCTGGAGAACACTTTACTCAGCCTAAGGCTCACTTTATAATTATGTGAAGGCTGAAAATGGAAAATGTGGAAAACAAGAAAAAAAGCTGATAATTTATTGTTTGCAATATGACCTAATGACCCTAACCAACAATGAAATCTAGTCACTACAGATTTTGCAGAGCTGTCACAGACTTCCACAGTTTCAGCAGAAGGCATTCCAGAGGAGGAAATATACAAGCTAGTAAGAAAAAAACCACTTCCATTCTTTCCATGAAGTTCACAAATCTATATGGCCTATTTCTTGCCTTTTAATTGGACACAATCTTATTGAAACAGGAATTAGAGAATGTAGCAAATTAAATAAAAAAGTCAAACTACTTTCGAATTACCTTCTTAAAATGTCAGTAGGGAATTCACAGTTAGATTAGGGTGTTTTCAGGTTATTACAATAAAAGCTTCCCAATTCAAAAGAGAATCCAGCTGCCTCTTGAAAAACATTATCTTTGCAGCGCAAAGTGTAACATGCTCTTATTATTTTGTTGTGCTTTCTCTTTTCTTTTCAACCCTACATCAGTACTCTCCATTGCAGGTTTCAACCCAGGGCAGGTGGCAGAAAAGAAACTCTGTGAATTCAGAACCTATTTTTTCCACATCGTCAGTCATCACTGTGGCTGTACCTGATCCATGTCTTGAGAAATACATATCTATTATAGAATCATAGAATCATTAAAGGTTGGAAAAAACTTCCAAGATCATCTAGTCCAACCATCCACATACCACTAATGTTGCCCACTAAACCATGTCCCTACGTACTATATCTACCCGTTCCTTAAACACCTCCAGGGACTCCATCACCTCCCTGGGCAGCCTGTACAATGCCTGACCACTCTTTTTGAGAAGAAATTCTTCCTTATATCCAGCATGAACCTCCATTGGTGCAACTTAAAGCCATTCCCCCTCGTCCTGTCACTGTTACCTAGGAGAAGAGGCTGACCCCTACCTTGTCACAACCTCCTTTCAAGTAGTTGTGGAAAGCAATAAGGTCTCCCCTGAGCCTCCTCTTCTCCAAACTAAACAATCCCAGTTCCCTCAGCTGCTCACCATAAGACTTGTGCTCCAGACCCCTCACAGCTTCACTGCCCTTCTCTGAACCCGCTCCAGGGCCTCAACGTCTTTCTTGTAGTGAGGGGCCTCAAACTGAACACAGTACTCAAGATGTGGCCTCACCAGTGCTGAGTACAGAGGGATGTTCAGCCAGCTGTCAGCTAACACCCCCAGATCGTTTTCCTCCACACAATCTTCCAGCCACTCTGCCCCAAGCCTGTAGCGCTGCCTGGGGTTCTTGTGGCCAAAGTGCAGGACCTGGCACTTGGTCTTGTTGAACCTCATCCCATTGGCCTCAGCCCATTGATCCAGTCCATTCAGATCCCTCTGCAGGGCTGTCCTAACCCTAGGCAGACTCACACTTCCTCCCAGCTTGGTGTTGTCTGCAAACCTACTGTGGGTGCACTCAATTCCCTCATCCAAAGCATCAATAAAGGTAATAAACCAGATAGGCCCCAGTACCAACCCTTGGGGAACACCACTTGTGACTGGCTGCCGGCCAGATTTAACTCCATTCACCACCGTGTAGGGAGAATCTCAAACAATGCAAGTGATATTTTCACACAGTCATTTTTCAGGCTGAAATTGCAGCTTAGACTCAGTGCAGTAGAGGAAGAACATTCTTGATAAACATCGGTCTAAGATATTTAAAACTGGCTTCAATAGACTCAGAATAGGTGGCTGCTCTGTTTGAAAAGTTCGGCAGAAAGAGGGCAACTACTGTGCTTTCCTTAAAAAATGAATTTTTGAGGGCTTCAGTACTTCAGAAATCCTCATTTGTCATTTAGGGGACATCTGCTTGAAAATTCTGACCTCAGTTTCAAGGACGAATCACCTTCTAGTGACAATTCTCCTCTGATTTATTGCACAATGAGAACAAACTGGAAGAAATCATGCTTGTGGCATTAAGTAGGCACACATGAGACCTGATTTTCATTCCTGCTTATGGCAGCATCACCTTGTATCAATACCAGCAAAAATCTCCTTAGGCTTATGCTCACCATATCTTTTACAGGGAACACAAATTCTTCACCTTCTGAAAATGAATATGGGATAACACAGTAATAGGCAAATAAAGAAATTCAAAATAAAATGTGCATCTTAACAATCACTGAAGTACACAGAATTTTGGAACCAGACTGAAATTCAGCTGAACCTTTCCCTACTACCAACATGGAAAAACAAACAAAAACAAACATGTAAGTGCAGATCCCAAGAAGAGACTAAATAAGCTCCCCCCAGGACTTGAGGGGAGCTTGTAAGCAGGAGGGGAACCAGCTGTTTACACTGACTGATAGTGATAGGACAAGGGGGAATGGCTTTAAACGAAAAGAGGGGAGGTTTAGGTTAGATGTTAGGAAGAAATTCTTCACTCAGAGGGCAGGGAGGCCCTGGCACAGGCTGCCCAGAGAGCTGTGATGCCCCATCCCTGGAGATCCTCAAGGCCAGGCTGGATAGGACCCTGGGCACCCTGAGCTGGTGGGGGGCGGCCAGCCCACAGCAGCATGGTTGGAACTTGAAGTTCTTTAAGGTCCCCTCCAACCTAAGCCATTCTATGATTCTATGATTCTCTGAAATCTGCCACATACTGCACATCTTATCATCGATTATCATAGAGGTGAACTGAATTGAGTAATTGTACATCAAACAATTATTCCAGTGTTAATTCTTCATTTTTAAAATGCTAGAAGTATTTTCTAGTGCCATAGCATACTGTTGCTCTGTTCCTGGGACAAAACACAGGTGGTTCTGCGCTGTGCACAGGTTCTGTGCTGTGTTCTGCTGAAAAATAAAACAAGCCTTCAAACTGCCAGACCACAAAAATAAGGTTATTCACATGAATCATAGCAAGTCTATGTCAGAAGAGGAATTACAAACTGTTGATAGCATTTAAAACTGTCTGCATCCGTTTTGCTCTCCTCTGCAGACATTAAATGGAGCCCCAGCATCACTGCCAGACCACACCGCTATTACTCACACTAGCAGATGGCAAGCAGTAGCTTAAAAACACTGAAAAATTACTAGGAAACACATAGAAGGTAAAAATGTCTCCCCTATGGTCTAAGTAATCCGAAACGCAATAATGGCCTGGAAAGGCCAAGTGTACAGCTGGGCTCACTTGTGGTGCCAACTCTCATTGGCAGAGGTCCGAGCAGCACTGGGAGAGCAGAAAAACACACGCTTAAGATCTGAACTGCAGCTGCCCTACAGAGCTGAGGGCACACACAAAAAAGAACATTGTGAAAGTCATTCTCTCCCCATTAAACTACTTGAATTCAATTTTTACACAGGTGCAGTACATGAAACACAAAGCCTGGCTAAGCTTTATCTGACTGTATGAAAACAGACACTTTGCTCGGTTGCAAATTCACATCGCGGAGGCCTGACTTTGAGATGAAAAGAATCTTTTTAAACTGACACAAGCAAGATCATGATGAGCCCAAGCAGCTCACTTGAAACTGGAATTATTTATAATATTTTATACTGTGGAACTGAGCTCCACAGGCTTCTCTTGTTACATCTGTGTTCCCAGTGCCTCGTCTTCTACATGGTCACTTCATGGCTGAGGTGTACAAGCATCCTCAAGCATGTTCCATCAAGATGGTTACTTTATGTCTTCACAAAATCACAGAATCATAGGGATTGGAAGGGACCTCTGGAGATCATCCAGTCCAGCCTCCTGCTACAGTAGGTTCCCTGCAGTAGGTCACACAGGAAGGCATCCAGATGCATCCTGAACATCTCCAGAGAAGGAGACTCCCCAACCTCTCTGGGCAGTCTGTTCCAGTGCTCTGTCATCCTCACAGTAAAGAAGTTCTTTTTCATGTTCAGATGGAACTTCCCATGTTCCATTTTGAGCAAGTTGCCCCTTGTTCTACTGCTATATGACACTGAAAATAGTCTGTCTCCATTGACTTGACTCCCACACTTTAGATGTTACTAAACATTGATCAGATCCCCTCTCAGTCTTCTCTTCTCCACACTGAACAGCCCCAGGTATCTCAGTCTTCGCTCATACAGGGGACGCTCCATGCCCTTATCATCTTTGTAGCCCTCAGCTGGACTTTTTCTGTCTTTTTTGAACTGAGGAGCACAGATCTGGACACAATACTCCAGATGAGGCCTCACAGAGCAGAGCAGAGGAGGAGGACCACCTGTGCCTGGGAAGATCATGGAGCAGATCCTCCTAGAAGACATGTTAAGGCACATACGTGACAAGGAAGTGATCCGAGACAGCCAGCATGGCTTCACCAAGGGCAGATCTTGCCTGACCAATCTGGTGGCCTTCTACGATGAAGTGATGGCATCGGTGGATGGGAGGAGGGCGACGGATGTCATCTACCTGGACTTTTCCAAAGCCTTTGACAGGGTCCCTCATCACATCCTTCTCTCCAAACTGGAGAGGTATGGATTTGAAGGATGGACTGTTCGGTGGGTTAAGAACTGGTTGGCTGGTCACAGACAAAGAATTGTGATAAATGGTTCTATGTCAGGGTGGAGGCCGGTCACGAGTGGTGTCCCCCAAGGCTCAGTCCTGGGACCGGTGCTCTTCAATGTCTTTATCAATGACATAGACAATGGAATCGAGTGCACCCTCAGCAAGTTTGCACATGACACCAAGCTGAGTGGTGCAGTCGATACATTGGAGGGAAGGGAAGCCATCCAGAGGGACCTGTACAGGCTGGAGAAGTGGGCCCACGAGAACCTAATGAGGTTCAACAAGGCCAAGTGCAAGGTGCTGCACTTGGGCCGGGGCAATCCCAGGTATTTATACAACCTGGGGGAAGAACTCCTCGAGAGCAGCCCTGCAGAGAGGGACTTAGGGGTCCTGGTGGATGAGAAGCTGGACATGAGCCAGCAGTGTGCACTGGTGGTCCGCAGGGCCAACTATGTTCTGGGCTGCATTAAAAGAGGAGTGGCCAGCAGGGAGAGGGAGGTGATTGTCCCCCTCTACTCGGCTCTCGTGAGGCCCCATCTGGAGTACTGTGTCCAGGCCTGGGGGCACCCAGCACAAGAAGGACGTGGAGCTCTTGAAAAGAGTTCAGAGGAGGGCCACCAAGATGATTGGAGGGCTGGAGCACCTCTGCTATGAAGAAAGGTTGAGGGAACCGGGCTTGTTTAGTTTGGAGAAGGGAAGGCTCCAGGGAGACCTCATTGTGGCCTTCCAATACTTGAAGGGAGCGTATAAACAGGAGGGGGATCAATTGTTTGTGAGGGTAGATAGTGATAAGACAAGGGGGAATGGTTTTAAGCTGAGACAGGGAAGATTTAGGTTAGATATTAGAAGGAAGTTTTTCACTCAGAGGGTGGTGACGCACTGGAACAGGTTGCCCAAGGAGAGGTTGTGGATGCCCCATCCCTGGAGGCATTCAAGGCCAGGCTGGATGTGGCTCTGGGCAGCCTGGTCTAGTGGTTGGCAACCCTGCACTTGGCAGGGGGGTTGAGACTCGATGATCCTTGGGGTCCTTTTCAACCCAGGCCATTCTATGATTCTATGACCACTTCTCCCAAGCTGCTGGCAATGCATTTTTAATGCCACCCAGGACACCATTGGCCTTCTTGGCCACAAGGGCACACTGCTGGCTCATGGCCAACCTGCTTTCCACCAGGACACCCAGGTCCTTCTCTGCAGAGCTCTTCTCCAGTAGGTCAGTACCTAACCTGTACTGGTGCATACAATTATTCCTCCCCTTCTCAGTGGGATGAGGGAGAGAACTGGGAAAAAAAGAAAGTAATGCTCATGAACTGATAAAACTATTTACTAAGATAGAGAAAATGAAAAGGATAATAGTTATGACTATATATCTATGTATATATGGATGTATATGGATGTATATAACAATTGATGCACAAGAAATTATTTAATCAATAACAAAAAACATCCACAGAGGTCTGACAGATGTGATATCCACCAGAAATCCACACCTTGCTCCCATGGCCGCTGGAGACCAGGCAAAATAGACCATTGCACCTACAAAAGCATTAAATGTTTATAAATTGCAAACATATCCTCCCCGGTGCATATCTCCTTTTGGTATTGGAGATGTTTGCATGGGGTCTGCAGCCAGGAAACATGACCTCTAAGAAATTCACATCTCTCAGGAGAGGGAATGCTATCAAATGCTTACATGTGAGCAACTAAATTAAACTCAAAATCTCTGCTGATTCCAATAGGAGCTTAGACAATTTCGGGAGAAGCACACACTTACAGATTTCTTAGCTGAGGTATTTTAATTGCAGCCTGAATTTCATCCACAATGACTTGTATTGCTCTAAGGCAACAGGACCATTCCTGGAGCTCTCAAGAGCTGCAGGTTTGTGTCTGTGCTCAGCGTCTTCCCAGTCACTGTAATGGCCTGGAAGTGGCTGCACTGGAGAAGAAACTCCAGTCTCCTCTTTACCTAACATTTTTTCCCAGTGCTGTTACAGAATGGATTTTTTCCCAGCTGGTATTTACCTCTATAATCATATTCTCTATTGTAAGATCAGCACTGTGCAGCCCATCTTTTAGCTGTTTATCTTCTCTGTAGTGCTAATATCACTGTTTCTGACCCAACTTTTGCCTGATCGCCTTTCTTTATCCAACTCAAAATCCACAAATGTTGCATTTGCTTTCAGACTGCTGGCTCATCTTCTGCTGCAGCACAACCTTTTGCCTCTAGGTCTAATTCTTTTGAATTAAGGGCACTGCCTTGATCCCCAGCCCACAATGCGCACAGTGCTGTCATTTGCAAAGCCCAGCCAAATAAGATAATCCATTGCTGATATTACCTTTTTTCCAATCTCTCCTTCCTACCCAAAAAGGCTAAACTGCTCCCAGAGCTACATATGGCAAATAGATGCTGGCTCTGAGCTCTTTTATACTTTGGCTCATTTTGCTTCTATCTCTCGTCTGACAGTGTCAGAGCGCTGTCCATCAGCCTCAGCCAGAAGGGCATTGGTGGGGCTGTATTAATTTAAGTGCCAAATTCTGATTACTTCCAAAGGGTTAATTCTGTTTTCCTACTGTGAGTCTGCACATCTACCTCTCCTATTACCATCCAGAAAAAATACTTTTTTTAACCGCAACACTGCCCTTTCGGCTCAGAGCTGTTAAAAACAATTATTGACAAATCCACCACCAGAAGCACAGCTGCCCTCAGACTTCTTGCTTTCATTCTGCAACCCACTGCCTGCGGATTCAGGGTGATGTGAGTATATCTTCTCTGCATTTCAAAAATGTCAAAGCTCACAAAGCATTTACCCTCACCAGTCTTTCTCTCAGGGTGTTGTTTTCATCACCATAAAACTGACTCCCTATTATTCCTTTTTGAGCAATTTTAGAAAGGCATTTCACTGCAGGAGAATGACTCATTTCCTCTAAAATAATTTATCTTGAACATTTGAGCTTGTACCCCCAGATTGATGGCCAATGGCTCAGTGTCCAAACGGAGATCAGTGACAAGCGGTGACCTTCAGGGGTCAGTACTGGGACCAGTGCTCTTTAACATCTTCATCAGTGACATTGACAGTGGGATTGGGTGCACCCTCAGCAAGTTTGTGGGTGACACCGAACCGTGTGGTGCAGCCAAACACACATGAGGGACAGGATGCCATTCAGAGAAACCTAGACAGGCTCCAGCAGTGCGCCCAGGTGAACCTGGGCTCAACAAATCCAAGTGCAAAGTCTAGCACCTGGATTGTGGCAACCCTCACTGTCAGTACATGCTAGGATATGAAAGGATGGAGCGCAGCCCTGCTGAAAAGCACCTGGGATACTGGTGGATGGCAAAGTGGACAGGAGCTGGCAGAGTGCCCTTGACATCCAGAAGGCCAACCTTATCCTGGGCTGCATCAAAAGATGCGTGGCCGGCAGGGTGAGGGAGGTGATCCTGCTCCTTTGCTCTGCGTGGATGAGGCCTCACCTGGAGTACTGCATCCAGCTGTGGAGTCCTCAGTACAGGAGAGACGTGAATGTGTTTGAGTGCATCCAGAGAAGGGCCACAATGTTCAGCCTGGAGAAGAGAAGGCTGTGGGGAGACCTGAGAGCGGCCTGTCAGTATCTAAACGGGGGGTTTAAGAAAGAAGGGGACAGACTATTTGGCAGGGTCTGTTGTGATAGGACAAGGGGAAATGGTTTCAGACTAAAAGAGGGGAGATTTAGACTGGATATAAAGAAAAAGTTTTTTACAATAGGAGTGGTGAGGCACTGGCACAGATTCCCCAGAGATGTGGTGGATTCTCCATCCCTGGAGACATTCAAGGGATGGGGCTCTGAGCACCTGATCTAGCTGTAGGTGTCCCTGTTCACTGCAGGGACCAGTTGACCTTTAAAGGTCCCTTCCAACTCAAAATGTCCTACGATTCTGTGATTGTCTGTCTCAAGGTATTATTGCAAAAAATTTCCATGCCATTGATTATGTAAAGTACAGACAGAATTGCTTAAAAGCTTTACTGTGGGCAGGGTTGCACACCCTGTGTAGTGAGGCATAAGTACCATCCAGTTTGCATTTCTTTAGAGCTGGTTCAGGTATCAGAGTTTACGGAGACCTACCAGAGAGCATCTCTCAGTTAACAAAACCTTTAAACTATCCATTGAATGTAGGTGTTTCAAGTAGAATACATAAAGGTCTTTTCTTCTCTCCCATGACTATACATCAAACCTAGACTTTTGATTTTGATCCCGTTATGAAGATATATTAGATAATGTGTCATTCCTTTGCATCCTCCATTTAGTATGCAAATCCCAGTCCCCAAAGAGACATCTGTTGCAAAAAACATCTCTGTGTTTAGGCATCATGTTGCCAGTTTGTGCAGTGAGTACAGGAGGCAATCATTTGTCACGAGAGGATCCCATTAAAATGTTTCTCATATTTATTCCATGATACAGTGACAGATTAAAAATCATATTTTAAACATCTTTGGGTAATTTATTTGCTCTAGGGCAGGTGATGCAGATCTAAACCATATTAGTGCTAACTGAGCAAACTGCCATCAGCAGTTTCAGCTCCTTTCCTTCTTCTTCTGCTGTTTACAGTACATTTGATGTTCTTACAGAGTTTAATACAAAATGAACCAGATAAATCAGCATGTTGCTTTAAAAAAGTGAGTGTTATGAAGATAGTATTCCAGGTCCTGCTGGTATCCACTGTTCTAGATGGACATGGATATGAGTCAATGTAACACTCCACTGAGCACTCTCCAGTAGATAAGTACCTCTGTACTTCAGACAGTGGACTCAGTACAGGTTACTGTATTTTCTTCTAACAGTTTTCTCAGTTTTAACAGTTTTAGTAACCTGTAAAAGCCATAGTGTCTATAGGTAGCAGTTGAACCTTCTTCCAAATGCAGCATAAATCGCCATTCTTCACACGCAGTGTGAACATTCCAGTGCAGAGCATCAAAACGTTATTAAAACAACACATGCATTTGCACACGAGTATCCTTTGCACAGTCAGAATGTGGAAAAAAGAATCACAACAAAACAGTTTCTGAATGCCTTCTTTTGGAAATATGACGAACCATCACTGGCTCTTCTGCCACGGGCATGGCTTGTAAGGATGATGGCTCCCAGGGTTCCAGATGGGTACATGGTATTTGTATTCTTTAATTCTCAGCTTCACAGAGTGCAGAAATTCCCTTATATCCTCTTCATAGCATAGTTCACCTTTACTTGCTAACAGTACATGTGTTTCCTGTTTGCTTCTGGAGGTAAACTTCACAGATCAAGCAGCTTTCCCAGTTAAGCTGATTTCCATAGAAAGTTGTGTGGCTTCAGTGTTTTCTAATAGTTTCTTAGCAAGAAATGAGGGCACAATAAACGTGTTTAGTACTGGCGCAAGAATAATACATCTATAATGAAAGTTTGCTCTCCTTTTTTTTGTTTTCTCCCTTAACACAAACTAAGAAGCAAAAAGGTTTCCTATCTTTGCAACAGCTGAAATATTTATGGCAAATTTGGAACAGCATATTTTCCACAATATCAAGTTTTTAATCAATTACCGTATAAATAACTGGGTGCAGGTGTTACAGGTATCACATTCCTTACCACCAATGAAAATGAAGTATGGCAAACTATGGAGTTTCTCAATAAAGCATTAATAGAGAATATCTTTAGTTCAAATCACTGGGCCACAGGCTTGAAGACCTCCTGAATCATTCCATTTGGGCTACTGAATGCACCATGTGAATGTATTATTGAATACCACCTATAAGTAGGATCATTTTTTACTTCTCTCCTCACTGTTCTGGCCATTCCAGTCCTTCTCTAGGGTCATGTTCAGGAAGTCTTTGGATTTTTAGCCAGAGGTTAGTTGTTACCAGCTTATTCTTATCTGGCTTTATATGTCCGTGCATTTTTCTCTCACCTTGCAATATGTCCCTTGGAGATGTTTATAAACAGCCATAAAGAACTCATTTTCCTGGAGGTTACAGATAAATGGAGCTTGAATATTTACTGTGTGAGAGGCCATGTTTCCTGTAATGTGCTGACACGAGGGAGAGCAGAAGCAGTGCAGGACAGGAGGGCAACACCAGCAACAGCCAACAGCACAAGTTACACTATGAGATCAGATATGAGATCAAAGTTACTTAATTTCTTCACCTTCAAATTCTCTTTTCCTTTCAATAAAAATATTTGTTAATTCATTTTTTAGGGCTTGTAATTGAGGAAAACAAACTTATTTAGGATCAAATCTTTTGGTTTGATTTTCTTCTTTATCCTGTTGCGGGGAGGCACAAATCAGTGTTTCACTAGTGATCCCTTTAAATCTAAACCTATCCCATTTTGCTTCCAGTCAGGTGCTGACAGAAGGGCTGCACACAGTATAATGAACCATGGTTTTTGTAATTAAACACATTCATCTTCAAATTTACCCTTCAAGACAGTTTCAACAACAGCCTTTTTTGGGAGCCCTTTAACTTTGAACATACTAGCTTGTTCAGATAGTAGTCCATTTTCTTTAAAAATATTATGGTGCAATGACCAGGTTTTCCTATAACTCTATCCCAAATCATTTTAAGAATTTATCTAGGAAAAAAAGGCCAGGGGCACCAATAAGGCTTTAGGAATATTAAGACTATAGTTTGTTCCACCATGCAGCAAGCATGCCTGCATTGTCCAGAACATGGTTAACATTGTTAATGTCAGGAGCCCTTGAAGCACCTCTTCAGAAAGTGTAGATCCACTACTACAGAAATGGAGGTTGTGGTGAGGTGGGGGTTGGCCTCTTCTCCCAGGTAACTTTTGGACTGCATGACCTTAGAGGTCCTTTCCAACCTTAATGATTCTATGATTCTAGATATTAGTCACTGCAATTATAGCCCATTTCATATACATAGATGTCAAGTAGGAGCTCATTTTCCTACTTAGTACAGTAGTGGGTGATTAATTCTCATCCAATTACTTCTTGCAAAGCATTACTGGCATTTTCAAAAATCAGAAAAAAAATGTAAGATACAGGGATCAACACTGTAATTTTCCAGCTATCAGTGTTACGAGGCACACGAGAAAGATAAACTGTCTCATCCTTCTCTGCAGCTTACAGAAGCTCTATAACAAGGCCCCTTCAGCTTTTACTGGCGCAGTTTCTCCCCTCCTCTGGTAATTCCATTTCCCTCTTGCTTCAGTGTTGTCTACAACCATTATCTCATCTGAAATTGTCTTGATAAACAGTCTTCCAGCCCTGAACAGCTTGCACATGGCCATTCTAATTTGCTGCTAGCCACTTTACTAGCACTTTTGTTTTGAATTTCAGCAGCTGACACACAGAAGAGTCACTGGAAGCAAAAGATGAACAGCTAATACATTAAAGAGCAGCTTGGCCAATAGATGCAACCAGGATGCTACTGTGTTTCAGTCTCGTGGAATACAGATTTCACATTAGTCTACTTTGATATTTAATGTGGACTCTCTCAAGGCTGATCCCTGGCTGTCCTGTGATGCCAGTGCCAGGCTTAGTTAAGCTTGTGCTGCTGGTTTCTGATACTCCCTTGGCCAGTGGAGTAAATAGAATTCTCTTTGTCACAGTTATTTTCTTTCCTACTACTTTGTAGATTTATATTATCTGTAGTATTCCAGATACTGTCTCTAGAAAGCCCAGTGCCTCCTTGAATGCACTAAGTGTTTGCAGAATTGTCTGACATATCCCCAGATCTGCACTGGGAAACTGCTAGAGAAGTTTGCTGAAGCATCATCAAAAATGCTTCCAGGATCAAGGCCATTGTCTCTAGGTTAACAGCTCTTAGTCTGCCCCACGCTTTCTGAATTCACTCTCCCTTATGCACTATTTTTAAGGCAAGAGTGCTTGTGCTTTCCTAAAACCAGATAGATTGGCTGTAATGGCTTCCTGCAGGAGTCAAGTGTTTCACGGGAAGCAGGACGAGTACTCTTGTACTCTGGAGAGTTGGGCACCATCTTCATCCTGGCATATTTAAGAGCAGAGAGGTCATGGGAGCACAGGAGCACCATGCTGTCAACATTCTCAAATCTTTCTTGCATTACCTGCAACAAAGCTTGTCATTTGCGAAATGCTGCATGGAAGATAAGAGACATAACCCCAAAAGTAGTTTTCACTTTGAAATGATCCTTTCCAGGAGAAGGGAGAGAGTGGAAGTTGAAGAGAAGTGGCCTTAAGTTATTATCCGTCAGTGAGTGATGGGGCTCTCATGGCCATCACTTAGGATTTCCACCTGAAGAACCCCTACAGCACTCAGGGCAAGTTGAACTGCTCACTAGGGATGCATAGCTTTCAGCATGGCTGTACAGAAAATGAGGGGGGAAAGAGGTTTTGCAGAGCACAAACTGCATGCCTTTTGCAGAGTAATCAAGGACTCAGTGTAAAGGACTCAAGTAATCAATTAAAGTCACTGTCTCTCAATTCCCAAAATTCTACACCACTTTCGTAAAAAAGCAGTTACTATTCTGTTTACCATGAAGTTAGGATTCTAAAAGGTAGCATATTTTAGATTAAAACAATCAAGCAAACAAACAAATAATTTTAATTCCAGAACGTGGTTAATCTGGTAATATGAAGGCCAGCGCTATATAAAAAAACAATTGGTTATAATAGGAGCCATGTCTTCATTTTTTTCCACTGAAAGATATATGCAATATACATTTATTTTGTAATTTTTTTCTTAAATACTCTAAGTATACTACATTCAGGTAGTGAATTTTTTTCCTCACATCTTCTCTCATTGCAATGTACTGTGCCGATTTACAAGGAACCTGCCACAAGACCTGGTCTAGACATTATTTCTGGATGTCCAAAGCTAGAAATAAGATGTTTGTAATTTACACCAATACTTAAGCCTGTTTGAATTAAATTAAATTCAAGATGTTCTGTATGTGTGCTACAAGACATAATTAAGACAGTAGGAAAGTAATTTATAGTGACCTTAGTTCCTCCTCAGAACACCAAACTTTGCATTTTGCACTGTTTCAATGAAGAGCAAAGGAAAATCACATCATCCACACTGAGCATCTGTTGGATAAATGAACTCCATCACAGCATTTCAGAACACTACAAAGACATCAGGTGCTGGTTTTCACCAATGAGAATCAAATTGCCGTAATGATTACAGAAATATAGACTGCAATTGCAAAATGTTTTGTGTTTTGTTTAGGAGACTTCAGTGAATAATCAGGAGTATGCGAGAAGCAAAATTATGATGCAATGGAAGTATCTTAGGCTTTGTTAGAAGTAATAAATTGAAAATTGGTTGATTATGCTAGTTACCTGGCAGTGACTTTTGCATGAGTGTCTGTGGCCTACCAAATTGATTTCAGTACCTTTTCTACAGTGTTTACGTAGCACCTGTACAACTTGGTACAACAATTCTATAGATGCTAGTTAAGAGGGGCCTTGCACCAAGGTCAGAGCAGTTTGCCCGAGGATAAAAACTTAGGGATTATTGTTCATGTATTTGCTCTCAAACCATGCAAGTAGAATGTAAACAACATAACACTGAAAACCATCCTGTGATCATTTCAGAGGAATGCTATCTGAGAAGCAGAAAAAAAAAGCTTGAGCACCTTAAGAATCTTTTGTTTCTAAGCGAAACTGTCATCTTCTCTCCTCTTTCTCCACAAACATCATTTAAATTTGATGAGCAATTCCAGATGTTCTGACATCTGAGAGCAAATCCTATAAGATAGGACTGCTTCTTTATTTGTTTACCTATCATGCATAAATGTTTTTAAATTACCCATTCTATCATTGTTTTTACTTACAGTTAAATATTATTTATGATAATTTACTTTTGGCTGATTAAAAGCTGAGCTTTTCAAGTGTTTACTTGGGGATGCTGAAGTTTAATCAGCAAGTAATATATTTCTAGCAGTAGTTTATGATGTTTCTGCCAATGCAAAATAAATCTCACTGCCATTATGGCAGCATTTTCAATACTCTCCGTTGCTTGCGAGCTATACTAAGCCATTTCACTGAAGAAAAGAAACTGCACATGACTTGAAATTGCAGAAACTTCCTCATAGCACCGTTATTGTCTGATAAGGAAATACACCTGAGTGAGTGAAGTCCCTTCTGCAGCTGTGCAGGCAGTTGGACAGCTGGGCTAGGGAAGGCTCTCACCTCTTACCCCAGGGACTGAGAATGCCAACCAGCTCTGCAAAACTGGTAACAGGGGTGAGGCAGCAGTAAGCAGTAAGGCTCAGGCTGGATATTAGGAAGAATTTATTCTCAGAAAGAGTGGTTGGGCATTACAACAGGCTGCTCAGGAGGGAGGTGGTGGGAACACCTTCCCTGGAGGTGTTTAAGGAAAGGGTAGATGTAGTCCTTAGGGACAATAGTGGGCAATACCTGTGGCAGGTGGATGGTTGGACTAGACGATCTTAGAGATCTTTTCCAACCTTAATGATTCTGTGATTCTAAAGGGAAAATCCTGATTATGTAAATTGAGAAGTGATTTTAAATGGAGTTAGGGAGGGAGAGTATGCTATAAAATGAGAGACCTTCATTTATCACATTAAATTGTTGAGAAGACCTTAACACTCAGTTTCTATCTCTCAAAAAATGGAATTTCTTCGCATGTTTTATTTCCATATCCTAATCTGATGGTATTGTCTTTCTATACAACTCCAAAAGAAATTAAAAGGATTTAGATCTACATGAACAGTATAATTCCTTTCCTGTATTTCTCTACTTAGTTTTCTCTTCTGGAGAATCATGCATAGCACAAAAATACACACAAAATTCAGGCACAACTCTGAACTTGACATGAAGGCTGAACTCTGAAGTACCAGCTGGCATATGGAGATACTGATAGAACTGTATGTGTGAGTCCCTGTATGTCTTAGCCAAATGCAGTGCAGCCTCTCCAAACAGACGTACCACTCAGAAGTCATCCACTGTCTTTCAGCAAAAACTGCACATCACAACCCCTGGAGTGACATGCCAAGAGTACAGCTGTGTTTTGTAGACGTACAGGAGTTTTAACAAGCAAGCACACAACTTGCAGCTATCTCACTACTGGTCTGCAATGGTTTATGGGCTGCTGGAAGACATCTAAAGCTCTGCTGCTGCTGAAGAAGCCCCACCACCCCTGTCACCATGCTCAATTCAGTCAGAGATTTGGCTGAACTGTGATTCTCTCTTCTGATTTTTGTAAGCATGAAGAAATATTAGAAGACCTAAATCTTCTAATGGATGAAGCTCACAGTCCCAAGAAGTTCATTATAATTTTGAATATACTGCCAAACTTTACTTGTGATAAAAGCTCAAGTTGAAGAGATTATAAACAGCACCACAACAGTGCACTTTGAACACTGTGCTTCTGAGTGACAAATAGTGCGTTTTGTAGTGGTATTTGAAAACAGCCCTCCTAGAGCCTAGCTCATTTTCCCATTACAGGTAAAAGCCTTTGGCAGTTAAGAAACTTATTTGGTTAAAATTTCTTCCATTTGCATAACAAGTGTCTAAGATACTCTCTTTTCTCTTTCTTCTATATTCTTGATTTGCCAGCCCGTGCAATGTTTAATAGAAGATACGTTCTTAAATATTTATTGTTGTCTGAGGAGATGTAGATGCTATTTGCACGCTAAACGTTTTACAGAATACATTATGTTCCTTACATTTTGAGATCCGCAGGATGGAAGAAGGATTATTTTCTTTCAGTAAGCACAGAGGAATTTCAGAGTTGGCACTCTAGGCTGTGCATTCTGTAGTATTTACTCTTGCTTTAGATGTAAATAATGAATTTACAAATAAATTTAAAAAAAAAAAATGAAAATGTTTTCAACAAGCTGATGTAGGGGACTTGATGCCATACAGCTTTAGACCTGATCTTAAGCATCCTCATTCAGCTGTACGAACAATGCTAGTAAACCCACTGCATCCAAAGGAATAAGAATTACAGGGATAAAACTTGCAGTACTGTTTATCCCCACCCCTATCCCCCAACGCCAAAACAATTTACAATTAAATGCAATTGATTTCATTATCTGAAGATGGAGACAGATTTTAAGGTTAAGAACAAAATACTGATGAGAAAAGAAAGGTGTTTAACATCATCTCCCAGTGAACAGATGCATGCTTTAGGCTTGTGCCCCTCATGTCTGCTCCTGTATTCGCTTTCCAGAACTTGGCTTTCATCCCATATACAAAATAATTCAACATCAGCTTGAGGCCTTCCTTTTGAGGCTGTCCCTGTAGCTTTTTGTAAGCCACCCTAACTCTGAGTCACTTGTTCAGTCTCCCTTCAGAGCTGCTCCTGCCTCACATTAATTGCGGGAGCTCAGCAACGTCAGCTCCTCCAAGGACTCCAGCGCTCTCACAGCCACTATCTCTCTCTTCTCTCCCAGAATTTTCTTACCTAGCACTTAACCACACTAAGCTCTCTCAGCTTCCACTTTAATAATTTTTCTGCCTTCATTCTTGTTGCTGTAAAGACATAGTTTTTTGTAGGATAAGTCAGACAATAGTGAATTCTTTCATCCCATTCCAAGAAAATATATATACATTATTTCTTCCTCCAAATTTCTTTTCAATAAAAATTATTTTTTTCTCTCATTGAAATTGCTTTGATGTAGCATGGTGTAAAAATCATAAGTGAGGAAAAAAAACGAACAACTATTTCCCATGAAAACTGTTTGTTAAACAATTATAGTTTATTGCAATCATTTTAATATTCACAAAATTACCCCAGTAATTTATAAAATTTAATTGTAGCTGGGTTTTTTTTTTCTAGAAAACCTCATTTCAAATAGATGGCTGACAGCTTTGGGAGTTTAATAATATTTCACATGCTAGTTTAGGCTCACATAGGTCTTCATTATGCCAACTGTGAGGATAATTGATGAGGATTGTCTTTATCCTTGAAAGGAAAAAATGATGGGATTTTGAAGTGACTCCATGCTTTGAAATTGGATAAAAGATTGTGTGGAATTTGGCAGATTATTTTTCACATTAGACAAAAAGCCCTGCAGTGCCAGACCTGAACTAAACCACAGAATTTATTTCTAGCTGAGAACAATGACTTAAAGGAAATTCAGAAAAAGCAGTTTAAACTTTTCTATGCTCAATTATATACTATATTCATGTTACATAAATTGTGAGATAGAACAAAATATTGCAAGAACTTGTCAGTGTATAAATTTTTCAGGTAGTTTACTAAAAATGTAATTCAGAACTTTCTTTTCTATAACGTATGTGGAGTGTGACCACTGAACTCACACTAAAATTAGGTAAATGTTGAGTGACTACTGTGGCAGATGATACAGCACTATTCTAACCAGAAATTAGCACTTCTTCCTAACATCGATGTCATGCATACCTAGTATTTCACTGAAAGCTTCCCATGGGCACAGCAGTTTCCATGGGCAGATGGATTTATAGGTAAAAGTTTGAATTTCTAGACTGTTCCTTAACAATTTGAGGTCAATTCAGTTACCTAAACACACATGCTGTGCTGTTTGAGACACCGCAATTTTTTAAGACAGCCTTACAGAGTAAGCTGGTGCTACACAGAACCTGTGAGAGTTCAGTGCCCTTCAGGAAAGATATCTGGAAGTCAAACTGAAGACCATCTGAAATTGTAAGGGATGTCATGCCACTGCATTGCACCATCTATGACAAAACATTGACCACTGTTTCTGTAGACATACACGAGATAAATTAAAACAAGTCAGTTTGGTAATGCTGCCAGTACTAACCCAGCAGAGGATAAATCATCGAATCATGGATTCATTAAGGTTGGAAAGGCCACTAAGATCATCTAGTCCAACTGTCAACCCACCACTACTGTACCACAAGGCATGTCCCTTAGGGCTCCATCTCCACACTGAACACCGCCGGGGGGGGTGACTCGACCACCTCCCTGAGCAGTCTGTTCCAGTGCATTACCACTCTTTCTGAGAATAATTTTTTTCTAATATCCAACCTGAACCCTCACTGACACAGCTTAAGCCCATTGCCTCTTGTCCTATCACTGTTACCTGGGAGAAGAGGAAAAAAATGTTCTACCATACTCCTAACCTGACCTTTGCAGCCTACAATGAACTATATGCTGCTAAAATTACATTAACAAATCTAAAGCTAAATTGGATATGTCTGCATAAGCACCAATCACAAAAAGAATGATAGAAATTCAGGAAAATGAGGTCAAAATAACCTGCAGAGAAAATACAGTGGTTTAGCAATTTCCTAAAGTTTCCCAAGGAGACACACTGAGCCAATGAAATTCTCACTCATGCAATCCAAAAATAATAAACCATATTTCCTGACTCAGAGGATGACCAGATACAGACCCAGTGATCTGTCAGCTATTTTAGTCCTCCTGCAGTACTTTGTCCTTTAAAGACCTTACTTATTGATTCACATTCTCCAGAGTTTGCTTATGAATCTATTTCAATAATCTGTAATTAAAACTGAGCTGACCCCATAAAAATTGTGGGTATTATCATCAAAGTTTGCAACACTGAATTAGTAAGGCTTATTTATTGCCTTTGATTACAGAGTTCATGAAATTCAAGGAACTTTTGGCAATTCATAAAAGTTAATGAATGACCTTGCCAGTTGACAAGCAATTTTTTAGAGTCTGTAATAACTTTGGCTCAAAGGTAAGTGCTGGAGAGGTTCTCACACCATCCTTGACATGTTCTTTGTTCTCAACCTTTTAAATGGCTGACAGTGATTCATCTTACTCAGCCAGATGTCTGAAAGCCTTGGAGATATATAACAGTGCCTAGGGAGAGAGCCAGATTTGACACTTCCAATTCTGGTATTGACAATGCCTAAAGGATTCAAAGTAAGTGGATTTGAAACTCTCTTCACTATTATTTCCCAAACAAAAAGCGAGCAAAAGCTGAGGGAAGACTCTACAACTCCAGAATCTTTGAGCAGTACATTATTTCCCCAACTGCATATCTTTTTGAAGAAAGTAAATCAAACCAAGAAATGAAGGAAGAATTAGCAAAAGAATACTTCTCAAGTTGTTGAGATAGATTGTACGTACCCTGATGCAGATGCACTGGAAAAATTTTGAAAACACAATCAATTATTGCCTTCTCATCTCCTGCAAAATACACTCCCCGACACAATTTCTACTTGCTGCCATAAAGTTGCCTCCATTCATCATGAATTTTATTTTCCTTCACGCCACATAGCATAAGACATCAAAAGTTTAAGTCTCAGCCTTCAAACAATCAAATGTTCTGCCAGCAGTTCCCTTTCCCATCACCCCATGAGTCAGTGCAGTCCCTCACTCTCTGCAGAGAAGAAATGTCAGTGAAAGGAGAGGATGACAATGTTCAAGTCACACTGCCATTCTCAGCCAGCACCTTGAAGCTTACACACATGACTGCTGGTCAGATGTTAATAGATCAATATAAGCCCAATTTGGTTGACCTTTTTCAAATTTTGTCTAGAAAGAGTGGAGACTTCTTCATTTTTCTGCTGACAGTAAACCACACTTTGGTAGAGGAACAGGCGAAAGCACAACAGGCCTTCTAGATATTCCAGTCCTGCAGCATCCTGAGAAGTAATGACAGTGGGATAGCAATCACAAGGTCAACATGAGAAATTAAAAAGCTATTAGACATATATATATATATAAAAAAAAAATACTGTCCCTCACTCCCCTTTTGTCTAGTAACACGAGGGATTCTAACTCAATGCCCAGGCTGGGAGCCTGGATGGAAATACCGGCACAGACAGCTGCTTGAAAAGAGCTTCTCTGCTCGGATGTCACGGAAAATAAACAAACAAGGTGAAATCTCACCATATTCCATGATGGACCTCACGGGCTTCTTACTATCATGTTGAACGTGATACATGTCTCTACTGATTTATGGCTCAGGTTTTGTTGTTATCTTTGTTGTTGTTGTTGTTGCACTTGTTTTGGTAGTCTACTAATGTAACAGTTTTACAGTCGAATACTAGTTATCAGAATTCAAATTCATTAATTTTGGGGAGATCAAATTATTTCCTTGCTTACATCTCCCAGGGTTTTTAATGGAACTAGTCATACAGGAGAGGCAATGACCATGTATAGATCTGTTTCATTTGATAATCAGGTGTTATGGAAATTTAGGAAAGAGTTGTCTACAAACTGTCACTGCCAACTCCAAGAAGTGTGTGCAGACAAGCTAAGCAATGACTATTTATCTGCGGTTTTATGTGATGTTAAATCACTAAGGGTTGTAGCCATGTTAGCCAGATGTTATTTGTGCACACTTTAAAATTCCATTATTCCAGAATAGAAATGTAATTATTTTCCAGATATATGGATTTCACTGAGTCATTGACTCTGGGCTAATAAGCAGCAGATTCCAGACTTCTTTGGGAATCTATCTAGAGTCAGTTCTCACTGAGATCATGAGAGAGAAGTTAGAAAACATAATGCATAAGACTTTTATGGTATCCTTTGAATGAAATGCTTGAATAAGAATTGAAAAAAAATCCAAGCAGAATGTGAGCAATGTTCACTAATATTTTCTGAAATATTGAGCTTTTCTTCAGGTGGGGAAGTAATAAATTGAAATTATTTTACTAGTTCCAGACAAGATTAATAATAATAGTCAATTTAAATGAACTAGGAGTCAATTTTCAATGATATCAAGCAAACTTATTTAAATAATTAATTCCACATGAGATTAAACAAAAGAATCCATAAGGCAACATAATTAGAAAGCTATTTTTCTATATTCTTGTCATCTTCTCTTTTATGTTGATGGTAGTTTTGTTTGTTTCAGCCTGATGCTTTGTTTATTGATTGTGCTCAACGGAAGGACAAACATGAAAAAAAAAATGAGGAGATAAACTAAACTCTGTCTGTAGATGAAGGTCAAGCTCACATCAGTTAATCTCAAGAACATAAATTTCCCATTATCTCTAAAATGAAATACTGCAGACACTTTGGCTAAAATGCTTGAAATCTATGAACTGATTTAGGAAATCTCCAGGCAACCTCTTTTGCTCATGAAAGGAAAAGTAATGGCTCTGAATGAAAAAAAGAATCTGAGAAAACCCATTTCCCACCAGATTTGCTGGATTTTTCTCATGGGGTATATCCTGAGACTCACAATACATATATTACTTTGGAGTAAAAGCAAGTTGTTTTGATGTTGGTTTTTCATATCTTCATACTTATTCAGTGAGACCTGGATGGGCTGAAGTGTTGGGTAGACAGGAACGTTATGAGGTTCAACAGAAGGAAGAGTAGAGTCCTACACTGCATACATCAGTACAGGCTCAGGGAAGACCTGCTAGAAAGAAGTTCTGCAGAGAAGGACCAGGCTGTCCAGGTGGACAACTTGTTGGTCATGAGCCAGCAGTGTGCCCTTGTGGCCAAGAGGGGCAATGGTATCCTGGGGTGCATTAAAGAGAGCATGGCTAGCAGGTTGAGGGAGGTGATCCTCCCTCTCTACTCTGCTCTGGTGACATCTGGATTACTGCGTCCAGTTCTGCGCTTTTCAAGTTCAAGAAAGTCAGGGAACTTCTAGAGAGGCTCCAGTGCAAGACCACAAAGATTATACGGATCTTGGAGCATCTCTCTTATGAGGAAAGGCTGAGACCTGGGGCTGTTCAGCCTGGAGAAGAGGAGACTGAAAGCAGATCTTATCAGTGCTTCTAAATATATAAAGGGCAGGTTTCAAGAGGATGGCGGCAGGCTCTTTTCAGTGGTGCCCAGCAACAGGACGAGGGGTAATGGACACCAACTGGAACATGAGGAAAAACATTACTGTGAGGGTAACAGAGCACTGAAGCAGGCTGCCCCGAGAGGCTGGGGAGTCTCTTTTTCTGGAGATATTTAAAACCTGTCTGGTTTTAAATTGTGCTTTACTTCACAACTTTCTGTGGGGAACCTGCTTTTGCAGGAGGTTGGACTAGATGATCTCCAGAGGTCCCTTCCAACCCCTATGACTCCATGCTCTTCAAGGTCTCTTTTTTTTTGTTGACACTGTTATCTGGCCTGGTTATTTTCCCACCAAAGTGTTTGGAGGTTTTATAACTGTTATTAGCCTGATTTTGCACTACATTTATACCAGTGGTAAATACTGATCAGAATTCAGTAGGAGTAAAGTATAGCTCATAGCTGAGATTCTTTGCAAATCCTATTTATCTCCTAATGTTAAAGAGGATCGAACAGCCTGCAGTGAACCAAGTGGATGGAAGATAATTTATGTGTTTTGTTCTAAAGTCCAGCTGAAATGTGTAACACAGGACAGTTCCTGGCAAAATCTTCAGCTCATTTAAGGGAAAAAAAAGGTGTGAGACTTGCAGCTCATCCTGAAATGTCCTTCACACTGCCAGCTGGTCCTAGCTGCAGGCTTTCAGGCTGAGCCCAAATTTAATCATCCCAAAAATGTGAAATAGTACCTGCAGCCTAGCTGACAAGAGTTTTTCTTCCAGACTTTAGCCTTCAAACCCACAAATCTTAGCAGCTAGTTCTACATGAATCTTTCGCTTAAAACAAGGCAGTGGGCAGGACCTGCTGTTTTTAATCCTCTTTTATCTTTGCTGAGCTTCTTTTCTTTAAGTCGATGCTATAGGTGGTTAATTTTCTCCCCAGCATTACCATTTCTTGAGTTTTTGACTTCTGATTTTACTTCTATTATTGCATTGCTTCTTCTTGTTTGAATGGTGGCAGATAACAGCCACCCTGTGGCTAGCTGGAATGGCTTCCCCAAAATGGATCAGATCACAGCTTCTTAATAGGGATAATTTCTTTAAACTATTTTGCAGTACTCTCACAAAAAGATGAAAGCCTTCCAAGTTAGGATTAGTGCATCGTAGCTAGGGTGAGCATGAGTATAGCCATAAACTGAAGTGCTTCAGACTTCTGTCTTCAAAGCACTTTTCTAAGGTTTCAAGTACAGGAGAACCAAGAGAAGGCACTGGAGAGCAGAATCAAAGGGCTGCAGAACTCGAGAGGAGCACTGAGATGAACTTTTGGATCCAAAGGTCAAAACTGTTTTTGCTTAGTGCCTTGCTAATCCTGAAATTATTAGAGTTTGGGTTACATGTCAGTTCACTCTGAACTGGGTTTCTGAATCACAGGGACACCAAGGATCATCAAGTTCTAACGCCCCTCCACCAGCAGGATGGCCAACCTCTAGATCAAATACTTGATCAGTTTGCCCAGGGCCCCATCCAATTTGGTTTTGGAGCTCTGCTACTGTCAAATCTGACACTGAACGGAGAAAGAAATTCGGGGTTGCAGACAAACAGGTTTTGGGAATTAAGTCCAGACTCACTACAGACTGGAATTTTACAATCTCATGAATGCCCAGGCCAATCCTAAAGCCAGATTCTCTCTTTCCATTCTGGCTTTGTCCTCATGACTTAAATCTCTGATCCCAGGCTGAACTCTGTAACAAGCTGTAAGGAAGTATTCCCACCCCAGCATCCCATAGTGCTGTGCTGAGAGTACTTTTCTCAGAATGAGAGGGTGAGTAGGAACCTCTGGAGACTGGGGGAGTTCAAGGTGCCAGTTTGTGCTTTATCCACCGATATTTAGTGTAAAACACATGTAGTATTTCTTTTTTCAAGGAGTTGCAGATTGTAGCTGGATCTCTGCCTAATCCTGGACTGTGATGAAAATAGAGCCTGAAGATATGTGCTCATGTTCCTACAAGCACTTCGGATGATGTTTGAATGGCTAAAGCTAGATACCCAGAGGACTTTCAGGCTAAGGAGGCTCTAGGCAATGTTTGAAAGCAGCAAGTCTAGATTGCTGTCTACCAAGAATGCATACAGCTTTAATTTATGTGTCTACACCTCAAATTAGATGAGATTTTAGCAACCAAGTTCCTATCCAAAGTGAAAATAAAAAAATAATTTTGCCATAAGTTGATGTGCAAAAATTGGTCAATACACTTTCTGCAGCAGATTAAAACTAAGTTATTTCCTGCATGTATAGCTAAGCCTAAGGTGATTAAAAAAGGATAGGTAAATGAAAAATAAAATGCAGTGCAGAACTTTAATAATCCTGAGCCCTCAGTGCTCAGATGACCATGAGGAACACTTGCAGGTATGAATAAAAGAGTAGCCAGGAGATTCACATCTCAGTTACATCACAGGACCTGGTCTTGCCCTGATATGCTACATAGGTCAGACCCTGTAATTTCTGCTGAGAAGTCGGTGTGTCTGCTCACACTTACAGAATTGCTCTGGATCTCTCTAACCTAAATTACACTTCTAAGACTTCCCAAACCATCCTGTAAATTGCTTCATACTTTAGAATCTGTCTAAATTCTGCTGCTTAAATTTAACTAATTTATCCTCTCAGCAGAGTACAGTAGCTCTAACAACAATTTACATTAAGTAAATATATGGACATAATGAGGGAAGAAAGAAGCAGCTATTAGAACAAAACCTACCTTCTCCCCAGACATCTTTGCAAGAAATATTAAACCTTTTCCACTCTTCAAGATTTAGACTCCCTTTAAGAGTGAACATGTAATTTTCAATAAACTTAATGGAACTTACACAAGTGAAAAATAGCTGGTGAGTAATGAAAGCTGTAGCAGAGAAAAAACTGGTGGCAGAATACTGAGACAGGTCAGCAAATCAGTATTCTAATGTGGATCTTCCATCTTCCCCAAAGATCCAGATAAATTCTTGGAAATTTATTGGTAAAGATGCAAGAGAACCCAATCAATTGGACAACCCATGAAATGCCTAGTCTGTCCCTTAACATTAATGTTTCCTGCAGCCTCCCAAAGGAAAAAAACCCTGTAGCACATTGCACTGTGTCTTCAACAAGAAAGCACCTGTTGCTTGTTATTCCTCCTTTTAACAATGTAAAAATTTCTCCTCTATAGAGAATTTATTTTTTAATAAATATTCACTCATTTTCCTGGTGTCTCGCAATGTGTTATATATATATATTTGACACATATATACAGTGAATTTTTATCTGTCGAACAAAATGAAAATTTTTGTAGCTGCCTGAAAAGCTGAATGGGTAAATGCTCAACACATGTAAGCTAGAATCTTTCTGAAATAACAGGAATTTAAAGGCCTCAAGATTCCTCTGCACTCTCTCAAAGGAAAGCCAAATGACAAATCATATATAAAAAGAACTTTTGTGTATTTTGGCTGCTGTTTGTAGCTGTAAAAATATCTCCATCTACCAACTCAGTGTTTTTGTTTGTAAATTAATTCTTCTCTTAACCACATTCCCAAATGGGAAGAATGGAACTAGAAACAATCCTGTATCCATGAACTAGACATATTTTTGCTTTCCATTTCTTCTTCCAACTTTTCTGAAATGCTCCTGTGTTTGCTAACATAGCCTCTATAGCCTACAAAGGCTGAGTAGCCTGGAAGGCGTTGCTTTTCAGAGGAAGGTGAACAAGTAAATATGCAAGACACAGCTCTGTAAGCCTGATTCAGGTGGAATTTTAAACTCTAATCAAATTAGCAATTAAATTGTTAAGTCCCAAACCTGTATCCTAATCTGGTGTGTCAAAACCCACAGCTCCCTCAGTGTTAATAACTTACCTACATGTAAGACAAGTGTGGTATCATTTATTTCATTTTTCTTGTTTTCTACATTAATCTTCCCAGAACATTTCAATCTTCAGTTAGGCTGTGAATTAAGGCTACAATGTGTTCAACAGAGATGGTAGTATAAGGTATTCCATATCCCTCTCTCCCTCCTGGCCACTCATTCTCACTCAAAGCTGGGAAAGACTTTAAAGAAAACTTTGAAAAGAAATAAAAAAATAAGAATAAAATAATGTTTGTAGATGTTTAAATGATCTCTCAGCAGGAAGCAGTCAGATGGGTTCTGCCTACCAGTGGCAGTGAGTATGGGTGTTACTGATTGCTGGAAGGCTCTGTAGCTCTTGACTCCATTCCCGCTCTACATCGTCACTGGCTGCATGACCACCTGAGCATTGACACAGCAATAAGTTGAAGAACAGCAGCTGGATAACATCAGTTATTTGGGAACACTAATAATTTTATCAGATAAATTATTAACAGCATTCACAATAAACTTGAATTATTGTATTTTTCCATCTGTTACAAATGCTGTCTTGGATAATAAAGGACTGAACTGTCCATTTTGGCAACTCTGAACTATATCACAGAAGTACTGTGGAATATTGGCCTCAAATGTGAGTCACGTGTCCTGACACTTTCTTCTTTCTTTTTTTTTCCCTACACTTTGCAGTTTCACTTTGCACACCATTATACTTCAGGTCTTTGTTTTCAAGATCAAAAAATATGACTCAGTTGCTTTATAGTACAGGTAATAATAATTAAAAAGATCACGTAAGTAGCTGCATGAAATGTCTGCTCTGAAGTCAGTGCTCAGAAGTTGTCTTATCTGTTAATTTTGTGTGACAAGTACATCCAATGTAATGATCTAACATCCAAGAGCTGGACAGGTTTATTTTCATGTCCATACCTTTTAGATGCATTGCTAGCAAAATATTACAGAAATTAGAGAAATTTGTCTAGTAATTAATTGGTATTTCTTCATTCAAAGACTTGGGAGAAGACTCACTGTTCTTTTCACTAAAACCCACCATACAAATTCTGCTAGCAGGGAACTTGTTAAACCACGGTGGTGAGGGAAGCAAATAAAAATACCAAAACTTTCTGAAACCTCTAAATCTAATAGCTTGTATGAGTATATATGTAAGAAACAAGAGAATGGACAAGAGGGATCTCCTTTACCTTTTGTACTCACATATGATTTTTGACCTTTTAAAATGCTAGTGAACTGAAGAACAATCAGACTTGTTGACCAAGGAAAAATCCTGTACTGGTGGACATTTTCTTCCCTTCCATTCTCTCTCTTTTTTTTTTCTTTTTCTTAAGAAATGTCTCAAATATAATCAAGAACTTGTGCCTTTGCCTCATTAAAACAAATTTAATTTCCAGTTTACTCTTTACAATTGTTTAAAGTAGGTTCAGGCAAATCTGACACTGTCAGTGATCATTTGTTGCAGGTAACTTCTGAAGCTGGTAATGCTGGTGTTCCCCTTACTGATAACAGAAAGCAAAGAGTCACCCTACAACTTAGTAACTCCTCACTGGTCTAGTTGTTTGTAACTTCTACCTGATAATAATTCATTTGATTTTTTTTTTCTCATCTCTGTAGAAGGAATCTTTCTGAAAGTAATTTCAGAGTAGAAAATAAGTAGCGATGCATATCTTGAGGAGATGCCAACAACTGCAAGGAATACAGGAATCAAATTTGTCCTCTTTATATATGTGAACTGCCTAATATCCTTAGTGAACAGTACTGGGCACTGTCTTCACTGGTGGCTTGGAGTGATTTCTCTTCATCCTTAATTCTTCAGAATCTGCCTGCAATTATATTCTTGTAGTCATTGTGTTTAGATGCAGGTTTCTGATTAATTTCTTAGAGTATAAGGAATAGGAGTGCTCATACTTAGGAACTGCAGGCCATTTCAAGTGTGTTTTCCAACCATGTTGTATTTTGGAATTGTTATAAGGCAATAATACTTGGACCTTGTGATTCATGACATCATTTACATCAGTAAAATTGACAGTAAACAAGTCAATATTTAGAGAATTTCTGAAAATCTTGTGATTGTGTCATCATATGGCCATAAGGCTGTAAGTCTTCATGTCATCTCGACTATTCTCACAGACATGTAACACTGGGCAGGGACACAGCTACGGTAATGCAAACAAAAATCCTCATGTTATTGAAATCACTTTTGCTGTGCTTTGCAAAATACATAATCTCAACCACAAAAAAACCTGCTATTAATTTCTGGCAAGGCCCTAATGCTCTCCGATTTTTTTGTGGAGGAACCTTCTGAATCATAAAATAGTTAGAAGTCTAATTGAAGCAAGTCTTTTTTGGTTCCTAAGTTGAAGGGAGACAGGGAGTCCCCAAAGGTAACTGACCTCACGTTTTATATACTTAAGTTAGGATAGGATTAATCTCCCCATGAAAATGCCTTTTTATCATCAGGGATAGATGATGGCTTAGCTTTTCAAATTCATTATTTTTCAATAATGAAGTGGAGGAGCAAGATCAACTGTGGTATAGCATAGAAACAAGAAGCAGTTGTAGAGGAGGCATAGGTTTTCTTAAATATTTTTGCATTTTTTTGGTAAAAGCATCAATGCAACTACACTGTAAGGAAAATAGGTCTGTCTTATTATGGCCTAAATTTGCTTTAATTCACAGTCCACTGCTCCTCTGGAAAATATTTGTGAACTGCTTAAAGAAGAATGAGGCAGAGCTAAGCCAGTTAGAGAGTACATAGAGAGAATGCATCATATGTTTGGCAAGATGCTTTTCATCAGATACTACTAGACTTATCCAATTTAATTGGCTTGCAATTTATCCGAGATTCAGAGAAAATGATTTAGCATCCCAACAGAAGGTAGATTTCAATAGATACTTCCTTACTTAGCCTAACTGTAGGGGGTGCATTTGGACTTGTAACTAAAGTAATTCTGATGGAAGAATCAGATTCCCACTATATACCATGTTGTATAACAGTTAATTGCTTTATGAAACTCTTTAGCTGGAACATTGAGTCCTCAGCTTTAGATGGACCTTTAGTCCAATTTATAATAACTTTATGTTATATTATATTACTATACTACTATAAATTATATTATTATATATTAAATTATTTTATAGTACAACTATTTTAAAATATAAAATTACAAATATAATATTTACAATGTTTAAATTAGAAAATGTTCGACAATTATAACTACTAATGACATGAACTATACATTTTTTGAATTCTGGAAAATAAAGACCATTCCCCCCCCAAAAATCATCCTTCAAATATGAGTCTAAAGATTTTGCTTGAAAGCTGATAGAGAAGAATGTTGTCCTGATGGAAGCCACAACCATACTCCTTTCTCTCTACATTTATTCCTTTCTTCTTCTAATGTTTTTTAAGATGACTGCTTTACTTTATTTTCAATAAAGAAGATTATTAAGGCAAAAATGATTAAGTACTCAATGCAAAAAACAATTTACTTAATATCTTAGCAGTATCTCTGCTAGGATTTTGGGCAATCTGCAGACTTGCAGCAAAGCAAGAAGAAGGACACCATGTCAGTACTTTAAAACAGAACATTTATCAATGATAAAATTTAAATTAATATTTATAGGGAATGAGATAAAGAGAAGAAAATTAATTTACCTTCCACCACTGAAGTAAATTTCATTATGGAGATTGTTCTCACCTAAATTTAAGTTATCTGAATGCACTTAATGCTAAATGGAAAGTGCTGACATTAATGTCTTATGTCATTTAAGTATAGAAACCATGGTGAACATATTCTGTAGTAATAAGGCTGAATGAATGATATACATCCTTGAACTGATTGTCTCGGCCATGGCTTAGTGGCTAGAGGATGAACAAAACCCTCTCCTTCAGCAACTGTTACCAAGTTCATCAAAGATCACACAGCTTCATAGAAATGGAACTGGGGAGAAGCACGACCAGGATGGAAGGTGTGAATTACGTTTAGATGTTGTGTTGAGAGACATGGTTTAGTGGGGTTATTGGTGGTAGGTGGATGGCTGGACTGTATGATCTTGTAGGTCTTTTCCAACCTAGCTAATTCTATGATTCCATGATTCTATGAATTATCTGAAGACAACATTGTTCTAGCTCCATAAAATCTCAGGAAAGATTTTATGCCTCTGATGATCACTTGGTAGAAGAGAACAAAAATCATTGTCAAGAGTGGTAATTTAAAAATGTCAGCATTAGAAACTTCAGGATTATTGTGGTTTGGATGCTCAAAACTTCTGATAAGAATCAAGGTCAGGCCTAAAGTCAGGCAAAAGTAAGCACAGTATCTTGTCTCCAACTTTGAAAAGTAGCCAACTTTAATGGAAGGAATATAAGCAACAGGATATATATAAAGTAGTCATTTTCCTGATATGAACTTCCAGTTGGATAATCTCACTGGAGAATAAAATTCATGGAGAAAACAGTACATCTGAAACTGGAAGTTCTCCAGGGTTTAAACTATTTCCCTAATCAATCTGGAAAGGTGAGAACATGTAACTTACAGTAAAAAAGACACTCATATATGTCTGTTGAAACAACCATTTCCAGAAAACAACAATCCACAGAGTCAAGTGTCCACCACCCACACCCACAACAGAATTTTTACAGAGAAATGATAAACCCAAATAAAAAATTACTTTTTGTGTTCATGAACCTCAATAGTTCACATAAAAAGAGGGAATATTCAGGAGCCCACATCTAATGTTTCTCTGCAGTGCCAAAGCAAAATACTCAGTCAACGAAGAAAAAAGCCTTTTTTCCTTGGTGATGAAGGAAGGAAGGAGGGAAGGAGGGAAGGAGGGAAGGAGGGAAGGAGGGAAGGAGGGAAGGAAGGAAGGAAGGAAGGAAGGAAGGAAGGGAGGAAGGAAGG